>NC_132912.1:8208999-8363999 GCF_047675955.1 Chlorocebus sabaeus
GGATGGACAGTGGCAGTCCCTGTCACCCCCACCCCATCGTGCCCTTTCTCTCTAACCATAGACCTGTACCATCTTGATGGAAGGAAACAGGACTTTGACAGTTACCAAAACTCTGATCTGGTGAGATCATTTCATCAGTTTATCGTGTTCAGGTGCGGTGGTTTGGACGGCATCAAAGCTGAGACGAAAGGTGTTAATTTGAGTGGCAGCGTTTAGATGCCCATGTTGTCTCCACAGCCTCGGCTGCCCTAGGCTTATTTTCTCTAGAATCACAGGTTTGAAAATATCCAGGTACAGACTGACGAACTCCAACCTTCTTCTCTCTTCTTGGCTTTGAACTGTGCCCTTGGTAGACCTTACCCCCTTCCCTGGCGATGGTCGCATCTCCTCTTCCATCCTCCCTCCCCCAGTGGGAACTCAAGGGAAACAAACAGGGAGAACATGAGGTCCAGCACCTTCTTAGAGGGTGCTTTCCAAAAGCCCAGGCCTTAGAGAGGCTCATGGGAAGGCAGCGCTCTGGATGCCACTTAGATTCCTTTACCCGCTGTGGGAGGCGTTCCGGGTGGAAGCCCAGTCTGGGGAAGGAGCCTTGTGGGAATGTCCCAGCACACGCGTCCTCTTTTTGGGTGGGCTTATCATGAGACCCAAGAGGCAACACAGCAGGGTCCTGGGCCATCAGACCCCGAGTGTCTCCTTTCCCAGCACAACAGGCATTGGTTGTATCTAGGCCAGTGTTGGGTTATTCTTTCCTGTGGCAGCTGGGTTTGGTGATCATGAGGAACGTTGGCTCCCTGAGTTCCAGATGCTGGTATCCCACCTGAAGCATGGTGTAACATTTCGGTGGAGTGCAGAGTTTTAAACATTTTTGATTTTTAAAAAGTTTTATTTTGCGTTCAGGGGTACCATGTGCAGGTTTGTCATATAGTTAAATTGTGGATCTTGGGGGTTTGACACACAGATGATTTTGTCATACAGATACTATGCTGTCACCCAGCATAATTTTTTTTTTATCTCTCCCTCCTTCCATCCTCCACCCTCGAGGAGGCCCCAGAGTCTGTTGTTCCCTTCTTTCTGTCCATGTGTCCTCAAAGTTTAGCTCCCACTGATAAGTGAGAACATGTGGAATTTGATTTTCTGTTCCTGTGTTAGTTTGCTTAGGATAATGGCTTCCAGCCCCATCCGTGTGGCTGCAAAGGACATGATCTCATTCTTTTTAACGGCTGCATAGTATTCCGTGGTGTACATGGGCCTCGTTTTCTTTGTCCAGTCTGTGGTGGATAGGCACTTAGGTTGGTGCTGTGCCTTGCTATTGTGAATAGTGCTGTGCTGAACTGAACTGTGTGAGTGCAGTTTTTGAGGGCAGACATGCCTGGGTTCCAATAGCAGCTCTGCCACTTGTTAACTAAGTGATCTCTGGAAAGTCACTTGGCCTCAGTTAGCCTCAATGTCCTCATCCGAAAGTGAAGATAACAGTATCTCACAGGGTTCCTGGAAGGATTGGAGCAAACACGGAGTCCAGTTCTTTGTATACTGCCTCGCATTTAGCGAGCACTCAATAATGACCAGCTAAATCCCTGATCCCCAGTCTCCCAGCTGGAGAACCTACCTGCCTCGTACTCCTTTGTCTGCAAGCTGCCATGAGGGGGTCCTCTAGGCTGGAGGCCTGAATCTACCTGCGCACCGTGGAGGAAATGATGAGGGACCCCAGATCTTCACTGGGGAGCGAGGAGATGCAGCAGAAAACTTTCACTCTCTCACTTTTTATTTTTTGCTGTTTTCCTTATAGTGCCTTGAAGCTTGGCAACTTGGCATGCCAGTTTTTTCTGGAAAGGCAAAATATGTTATTAAAACCATTGAAGGCTATTTTTCTTTTTTAAACTAAATTTTAAGTTTTGTCTAAGTTATGGAAGTACACGGATGAAAATATCCAGACTTCATTGCTGAGGCTTAAGAAAGACAGCAGTTCCTCGCCTGGAACTTTGTCCACCCTCCAATCCTGATACCAAGAGGAAGCTACTTCCACGCGTTCAGTTGCTTCTTGAGATAGTTCCCTTCCTGTCTCAAAACTGTGGGCTTCTATTCCTGTTCTCTGATTTTTCACTTTATTTATTTATTTTTTTTTGAGATGGAGTCTCGCTCTGTCCCCCAGGTTGGAGTGCAGTGGCGTGATCTCGGCTCACTGCGAGCTCTGCCTCCTGGGTTCACGCCATTGTCCTGCCTCAGCTTCCCAAGTAGCTGAGACCACAGGTGCCCGCCACAATGCCCAGCTAATTTTTTTTTTTTTTTGTATTTTTAGTAGAGATGAGATTTCACCGTATTAGCCAGGATGGTCTCGATCTCCTGACCCCATGATCCGCCTGCCCTGGCCTCCCAAAGTGCTGGAATTACAGGCATGAGCCACCGCGCCTGGCCAGATTTTTCACTTTTTTAATACATGTGAATTTTTGTTGTGATTAGGGTTGCCAAATTTAGCAAATACAAACACAGAACACCCAGTTAAATTTGCACTCCACATAAACAATGGCTACTATTTTGGTATAAGTATGTTCCTTGCAATATTTGGGCCATACTTATAGTAAATAGTTACATGTTGCTTACCTGAAATTCACGTTTAGCTGAGAGTCATGCATTTTATTTATTTATTTGTCTTTCTTTCTTCTTCTTCTTCTTCTTTTTTTTTTGAGACAGTCTCGCTCTGTCCTCCAGGCTGGAGTGCAATCGTATGACATAGTCTCACAGCAGCCTCTATCTTCCAGACTCAAGGGATTCTCCTGCCTCAGCCTCCCAAAGTGCTGGGATTGTGGGTATGAGCCACTGTGCCTGGCCCTGGTCATTTATTTTATCTGGCAAACCTACCTGTGATGCAGAAAACGTTAACTTTTCCATAGCCAGCCGATCTCTCCTGCCGTGTCTCCCAGCCACTCTGTGTAGCGGAGGATGAGGAGAACATGTGCCCCTCATATATTTCTCTTCTGACACGTCCTCCCAAACCTTTTATCTCAGCCTCTTTTATCCTCAGGGGCTTTGGGGTGAGAAAGACCAAGCTCAGGTACCGTGAGCCTCCAAGTGTGCCCAAACTCTTTCAGCTTGGACACAAGCTGTCGCAGGATTAATCTTTCTCTTTTTCTAACCACCAGCATTTATTTCCTAACTCCTTTTACCATCCGTGAGAAACGAAACAAGTTCAAGGCCCAACTGTGTGTGGGACCTGAAATCCAGCTGGAACCTACCTGGTTCAAGCTTGGGCTATTAGAATCATCAAAAACTGTTCAGGTAATAGCGTTTAATGACTTTAATTCCAAGAGTTAATTCCACAAAAACCAAGCAAGCAAAAAAAACCTCAAAAATCTAAATTCAACTCCTTATTCTTCGTGAACACCTCCCATGTATGCCTAAGGAGGGAATTTGTGACTTCAATATTTATGATTTTATTTCCTTTGGTATTTGCTTTGGGAACAAAGTTGCACTGTCCCCCTGTAGGAAGACCCTGATCCTGTCCTAGAATATGTGCTCTGCCCCGAGTTTTCTGCCATGTTGCTAACAAACGTCGGATGAATTCGACTTAGTTCCTCAGGGAGTTATAAACGGAAGTACACACAGGCTGCAAATGTTCACTGCCCAGTATTCATTTTTAAGATCTTCTGGACACACAAAACACGTTTTTTTTTTTTTTTTTCTAAAACACAAGAAATATGTACTTGATGGGGTTTAGATTGGAGTTGCCTGCTATTATCTTTTTAAAAAAATTTAATTTAAAATTTTTTTATGAAAAAGAAAAAAACTACTTTATGATAAATTTAAATACATAGGTTAGATTTTAAATACATACATAAAGTGGGCAAATTTCCAGAAAAACAGAGTGAATAAAATTGGCTTAGAAATGGAAAGCCTGTATAATTTTTAAACTTGAAAATAAATAGATCTGTAATTTAAAATCTATCCATTGAAAAGCCACTAGGCCTATATGGCTGAACAGATTATCTCTACCAAGCTTATTTTAAACATTTTTTAACTTTCTTATTTTTTGAGACAGGGTTGTGCTGTGCGTCTGAGGCTGGAGTGCAGTGGCACAATCACAGCTCCTAGAGCCTCGACCTCTCGGATTCAAATAATCCTCCTGCCTCGACCTCCCGAGCAGCTGGGACTATAGGTGAGTGCCACCACACTCAGCTCATTTAAAATTTTTTTTTTTTTGTAGAGGCGGGGTCTCACTATGTTGCCCAGGCTGGTCTTGAACTCCTGGGTTCAAATGATCCTCCCACCTCAGCCTTCCAAAGTGCTGGGATTTACAGGTGTGAGCGAGCCATCATGCCCGGCCTCCCTCCCTCCAAGAAACCTTAGATGGAGCATTCTTATATGGGGGTTGCCACGATTCAGGACCACGGAAAATTGTCTTATTTAAAAGTCAATAAATGAAAGTACGTCGGCATAGTGTGGAAACTAAAAGAGGAAAAAAAGTCAATAAACATGTTTTTCCTCAACTTGGCTTTCTTCCCTTTGGTTAGGTCCCCTGACCCCTTCCTCCTTCTTATCTCTGTGTCTTCATGCATGCTAAGCACGGAATGTCCTCACCACGCCTTCCCATTCCTAGTAACCCAACCCTATCATCTGTACAGACCCCTAGCAAGTCAGAGCCTTCCAGAAGGTGCCTTTCAGGAACCCACAGCTCTGCCATCTTTCCTGTCCTCTGAATGTAGTTGCTTTACTATTATCAACCAGAGAGAAGGAACTTGTTTTTATAGGACTCTCAGATATTTGTTTCCTGTCCTGGTCTTAACACACACACATACCCCCACCCCAGAATCCCAGAGCCCCCGCATGGATGAGATGTGTGGCGCTATTCCATGCTAATGCTTGGAAATCTGTGCTCAGTCATGAAGAGTCTTGGCTTTTCTTTCAGAAAGTTCATTGAGCTTTCTGCCAAGCAAATCAATCAAGCTTTCCTTCTTAACACCTTTACCTCAAAGGCCGGGAGTATTGATTTTCATAATTGTGTGCTGCATGGCATCACTGGACTACAGCCAGTTATTATTATTATTTTTGCTACTAGTCAAGGATTCTCGTAGTTTCAAGTTTTGTTACGTCTCTTTATTTCTCTTTTTATTTCTTGTTCTTAAATCTCGTTCAGGGAGGAAGCTGGTTCAGGCAAGAAGAGGGAACAATATTTAATGGGCTCTAAAATGCCATATGCATTTTAAATATGCTTAAAAAATGTGTCGTAGATAACTCTTTTTTAAGAAAATAGGCTGGACATGGTGGCTCACACTTGTAATCCCAGCACTTTGGGAGGTCGAGGCAGGAGGATCACTTGAGGTCAGGAGTTTGCAACCAGCCTGGTCAACATGGTGAAACCCTGTCTCTACTAAAAGTACAAAAAAAAAAAAAAAAAAAAAAAAAAAAAATTAGCCAGGCGTGGTGGCACGGGCCTGTAATCCCAGCTACTCAGGGGGCTGAGGCAGAAGAACCCCTCGAACCTAGGAGGTGGAGGTTGCAGTGAGCTGAGATTGCACCACTGCACTTCAGCCTGGGTGGCAGAGTGAGACTCTGTTTCAAATAAATAAATATTCCAGGGAAAGCCCATATTTGGTACTTTTTCATTCTTTGTTTGCAGCCCCTGTTTGAAGCTAAGCTCAACTTGAGCCTGAAGAGCCACAAAAGTATTGAATGAGGCAATTCAACTCTTATTCTCTCAAAAACTGTGAACACAGCCTAGGGGAGAGACCCCTCCACCTATGTACTCAGGAACCATTTATTTAGAATAAAAAGGGTGTGAGGTATAGCGGCTGAAACACAGAATTAGACACCCGTAACTTCTTTTTTTTTTTTCTTTTTAAGTGTTTCTCAATCAAGGACATTGCCTCTCAGGAGGCAATACCTGGAAACATTTTTTTTTAATTTATTATTATTATACTTTAAGTTCTAGGGTACATATGCATAACGTGCAGGTTTGTTACATATGTATACTTGTGCCATGTTGCTGTGCTGCACCCATCAACTCGTCATTTACATCAGGTATAACTCCCAATGCAATCCCTCCCCCCTCCCCCCTCCCCATGATAGGCCCCGGTGTGTGATGTTCCCCTTCCCGAGTCCAAGTGATCTCATTGTTCAGTTCCCACCTATGAGTGAGAACATGCGGTGTTTGGTTTTCTGTTCTTGTGATAGTTTGCTAAGAATGATGGTTTCCAGTTGCATCCATGTCCCTACAAAGGACACAAACTCATCCTTTTTTATGGCTGCATAGTATTCCATGGTGTATATGTGCCACATTTTCTTAATCCAGTCTGTCACTGATGGACATTAGGGTTGATTCCAAGTCTTTGCTATTGTGAATAGTGCCACAATAAACATACGTGTGCATGTGTCTTTATAGCAGCATGATTTATAATCCTTTGGGTATATACCCAGTAATGGGATGGCTGGGTCATATGGTACATCTAGTTCTAGATCCTTGAGGAATCGCCATACTGTTTTCCATAATGGTTGAACTAGTTTACAATCCCACCAACAGTGTAAAAGTGTTCCTATTTCTCCACATCCTCTCCAGCACCTGTTGTTTTCTGACTGTTTAATGATCGCCATTCTAACTGGTATGAGATGGTATCTCATTGTGGTTTTGATTTGCATTTCTCTGATGGCCAGTGATGATGAGCATTTTTTCATGTGTCTGTTGGCTGTATGAATGTCTTCTTTTGAGAAATGTCTGTTCATATCCTTTGCCCACTTTTTGATGGGGTTGTTTGTTTTTTTCTTGTAAATTTGTTTGAGTTCTTTGTAGGTTCTGGATATTAGCCCTTTGTCAGATGAGTAGATTGCAAAAATTTTCTCCCATTCTGTAGGTTGCCTGTTCACTCTGATGGTAGTTTCTTTTGCTGTGCAGAAGCTCTTTAGTTTAATGAGATCCCATTTGTCAATTTTGGCTTTTGCTGCTGTTGCTTTTGGTGTTTTAGACATGAAGTCTTTGCCCATGCCTATGTCCTGAATGGTACTACCTAGGTTTTCCTCTAGGGTTTTTATGGTATTAGGTCTAACATTTAAGTCTCTAATCCATCTTGAATTAATTTTCGTATAAGGAGTAAGGAAAGGATCCAGTGTCAGCTTTCTACTTATGGCTAGCCAATTTTCCCAGCACCATTTATTAAATAGGGAATCCTTTCCCCATTTCTTGTTTCTCTCAGGTTTGTCAAAGATCAGATGGCTGTAGATGTGTGGTATTATTTCTGAGGACTCTGTTCTGTTCCATTGGTCTATAGCTCTGTTTTGGTACCAGTACCATGCTGTTTTGGTTACTGTAGCCTTGTAGTATAGTTTGAAGTCAGGTAGCGTGATGCCTCCAGCTTTGTTCTTTTGACTTAGGATTGTCTTGGAGATGCGGGCTCTTTTTTGGTTCCATATGAACTTTAAAGCAGTTTTTTCCAATTCTGTGAAGAAACTCGTTGGTAGCTTGATGGGGATGGCATTGAATCTATAAATAACCTTGGGCAGTATGGCCATTTTCACAATATTGATTCTTCCTATCCATGAGCATGGTATGTTCTTCCATTTGTTTGTGTCCTCTTTTATTTCACTGAGCAGTGGTTTGTAGTTCTCCTTGAAGAGGTCCTTTACATCCCTTGTAAGTTGGATTCCTAGGTATTTTATTCTCTTTGAAGCAATTGTGAATGGAAGTTCATTCCTGATTTGGCTCTCTGTTTGTCTGTTACTGGTGTATACAAATGTTTGTGATTTTTGCACATTAATTTTGTATCCTGAGAATTTGCTGAAGTTGCTTATCAGCTTAAGGAGATTTTGGGCTGAGACAATGGGGTTTTCTAAATATACAATCATGTCATCTGCAAAGAGGGACAATTTGACTTCTTCTTTTCCTAACTGAATCCCCTTGATTTCTTTCTCTTGCCTGATTGCCCTAGCCAGAACTTCCAACACTATGTTGAATAGGAGTGACACCCGTAACTTCTAATTCTGGCTGAGACGCTGACTCTGGCCTGAGGGAGCTCACTTAAAAGCTGCCTCAGTTTCCCTATCTGTAAAGTGGGAATTATAACTGTAGTCACCAGGGCAGGGCTGTGACTTAATTAGCTGATGATTGTAAAAGGCTTTGAAGAGGCTCATAGAAGCTGCGGTTGAAGGATAAGACGATTATTAGGTGGATCACATCACCAGGCAGCCGGCCCTGGGGAGACTGATGGGTTTGGAGTCATCTCTTGATGTCCACGGAAGTTGGGCTTCAAAACACCAGGGCTCTGGGGAAGACTGACACGTGCTGCCACCTGGTTAGACAGAGACCAGCAAACTGCAACTGTTTCTCTTTTGAGAATCACAAGAAATGGTGCTCAATCCTGGCAGGCAAAAAGGAGATGAGGGGGAACCTGGGGCCAGGCTGACGGCTTGGGACGGGCAGAGAAAGGCCATGTCGGTGACATTGAATAAATGCTCATTCCATACGAAGGCAGCCAGAAAGGGGAGAAAGACAGTTTCTGCCCTCAAAAGATTTGCAGTCTAGTTGAAGTATGAAAATCAACCCTGGCCATGTTTCGAGAATGCTGTAAGAGTTGGAGGGTTCTCCAGAAGTCAGGGGAGTGGGGCACAGGTTGACGGTGACGACGATGGAATGGCACAGACACGTTTCCCTCTTGCTTTTCTCTCAAGGGATATGGAATCCTGGCCTGAGCCAGCCATGCCATTGATAAGTGGTTGACTTTGAATCCGAGGCAGGAGAATCGTTTGAGCCCAGGAGGCGGAGGTTGTAGTGAGCTGAGATCACGCCACTGCACTCTAGCCTGGGCGACAGAACGAGACTCTAGCCTGGGTGACGGAACGAGACTCATCTCAAAAACAGAGGGGGAAAAAAAAAAAAAGGAAGAGCAATCAAAATTGGTTTTTGTAATCACAGGTTTTTTCTTTTCTTTTTTAAAATGTTAGTTTCTTATTATAAAAGTAACATAGGTTTGTTTTCATAACATCATATGGTCTCCTCTCTCAAACTCCCCCACTTAAGCAGATGTTTCCTCCCAGGAAAGTGTTTGTCCTGGGACCTGCGCGGAGACCATGCGGGTTGGAGGGAGAAGGAGCTGGCTTGGGAGGTTTTGTCTGCTGGGCAGGCACCGCTCTCATCTCCAGGTTGGTTGTGAGAGTTTATTGATTGATCGATTGATGGTGTCTCGCTCTGCTGCCCAGGCTGGACTGCAGTGGTGCAATCATAGCTTGTTGCAGACTTCAACTCTTGAGTTCAAGCCATCTTCCCGCCTTGGCCTCCCAAATAGCTGGGACTACAGGCGTGCGCCACCATGCCCAGCTAATTTTTGTGAGTTTCTTTTTTTTTTTTTTTTTGTAGAGACATGGCCTTGCTATGTTGCCCAGGCTGGTTTTGAACTCCTGGGCTCAAGTGATCCTCTTTCCTTTGCCTCTCAAAGCGCTGGGATTGCAGGCGTGAGCCACACTGGGCCTGGCCTTGAGTGGTTTTCACCTAAGTTTCTCTTCCCTGCTTTGTTTCTTGGCTGCTGGCTCTCTGGGTGTATGTTTTCCCCTCTACAACTGGATACTGGCCTGGGAGAGGCACACAATGCTGCATGGAGCGGTGTCAGCTCAGGCTGATGCTGCGGGGCCATCATGCTCCTTTCCTGTGAGCCTGGAGTGCCTGCAGGAATGTGCCCTGGCCAGCCACTGCCTGCCACTGGGCCTGACCTGGGAATGAGGCTCACCCACCTTACTCCTGCCGGCTGTGGCCTCAGCCCTGGCAGGGACACAGGCTGGTGTTTCCTTAGCTCCCACTGCCATTTTACCACCAGAATCCCATTCATTTTGCTTGGAATCTTTTCTGTTTCATTTCTACTTTTCTTTCTTCCTATTTTTGCAAGCAGGCACCCGTGGGCGTCAGTCCCTATAAACTGTGCCTTTCTTCAACACTGAGCTCTGGTGCATTAATCTCTGTACAAATTCTGACCCACTTATTCCAGGGCCTGCTGTGTGTCAGAGGCTGAAGCATGTGTCTCTATAGAACTACTAAGGGGGCTTTTTAGGAGCATCACGGCGATTGTTAGCTAAGAAGGATTTCTTATAAAGAAAGGTACCACCCCAAGTCACAGACACACACACACACAGAGACAGACACACACACACACAGACATGCACAGACACACACAGACACACATACACAGTCATACACAGAGACACACACAGAGGCACACAAAGAGACACTCAGACACAGACACACAGACACACACACACCTCCACACACAGACACACACAGACACACAGAGACAGACAGACACACACACAGACACACACAGAGACAGACATGCACAGACACACAGACACACACGCACAGACACACACAGATACAGACACATACAGAGACACACACAGAGACACACACAGAGACACCCACAGACACACACACACCCACACACAGACACACACAGAGAGACACACAGACACACACATAGACATACACAGATGCATACACAGAGACACACACAGAGACACACACGCCCCCCCACACAGAGACACCCACAGAGACACACATACACACACAGAAAGACACACACACCTATCTTATTCCTTTAATTGATATTAATTTCTACCAAATGTGCTTGTTCCAGTTCCACTTTTAGATTAAAAACCCATTGAAGACAGAGACCCTCTCTCTCTCTGTTTTTTTTTAATCACCTTAGAGCGCACACCCAATACATTCACTTATTTAATGTTCCTGTATCTTGTGAGTTAGATACTCTTATCATTACATTTTACAGAACATTGCCAAGGTCAAACAGCTACGAAGGGGCAGATCCAGGACTCAACCCAGGGCCGGGCCCATGCTCTTGGGTGCCATTAACTTTGGAATCTGAGGAATTGCTTTGTGTGGCCTCGTCACTATTTAGATGAGAAAGGGCCCCGTGACACGGTGACTCTTCTGAGTCTCACGGCACATTTTCGATCAGGCTGAGACTGGAACCCACACCTGTTGACTCCTAGTCTAGTGCTCTTGATGATAGAATAATCCACTTTGCCTCCTACTGGGAATTGGCCTGGGGTCTGTCTGGACACCCTAGAACCTGGTGTGGGGTCACCAGTAACATGTCTGCCGCCGTCAAGAGCCTGGCCTGAAGACTTTTAGTCATTGCTCTTTGTTCTAAATATTCCCTTTAAAGGGAGGTGGTGTAACAAATAATGACCTCTCTTTCCCACTTAATGACATGCTCCTTTACCCCATTATCTTTAATGATAGACAGTCACGCAGAGACAAGACGTCACCAGTCTAAGGAGCATTTGCTCTTCAGGCTTTTCAATCTTTTGGATTCCCAAAAAAGTGAGGTCTCTGAAAGCCAGTGGGACCATACTCAAATCCTTGAAGCTCAACAGGAGGGCGAGTGCCACTGACCCCCGATTCTGACTCGCCCTCCTCTCCTTTGGGTGTTGCTAGACTTGGGATGAGATGCGATGTTGACGAAGGTTGATGCTATTATGGCAGGACCCTTCCAGGCACCACCTTTCTGGGTTGAGGCTGGGAAGAGGCAATTCAACAGCAGCCAATATGGTGCCGATTGACAGCCACCCGATCTGTATCCAGTTTGCTTTTTCTGTTCTACTTCCTTTTACGCAAGAACAGCTAACCTCTCCCCTTCTATACCAGGGAGGAAAATACGTGACTTTGAAGGGAAATATGACCCAGGTTCTTCCGGATGGACGCCTGCATCTCTTACAGAGTGCTCCTTGAGTTTTTTTGCTTTTTTGTTTTGAGACGGGGTCTCGCTCTGTTGCTCAAGCTGGACTGCAATGGCACAATCGTGGCCCACGGCAGCCTCGATCTCCTGGCCTCAAGCGATCCTTCTGCTTTGGCCTCCCAAAGTGCTGGGATTACGGCATGAGCCACCGCGCCCAGCTCCTTGGGTCTTTTCTGAGCTTTAAATGCAGATGTTTTCCTTCACTTCCCTGTTGTTATCGGCACATTGATAACTGCCCTATCGCTTCACGGGTTAATTCCCTTCATTCCTAAAGTTCTTCTCAGTCCCTGTCTTCCCTGTAGCGAGAGGAAGGAGTCAGTTCAGGCCCCTAACAAAGAGAACCTTGCCTCCTTCTGTTCTTTATTTCTTAGTGGTCCCTGAGGGGTAGCAATGCCTCTGAGGTAATCTGGACCTGTCTCCCTTGGCCAGCACAAGATGATTTTGCACCAGCATTTTTCTAGGAGTTGCATAGGCCACTCTCGGATATCCTCAGTCCACTCACTGGAACACGGATAGCTGCAATTTGTCATGTATTTAGTACGTACAAGGCACTGTGTGTGGCACCACACAGATCATCCCATTTAATCGTCATCATAATTCTGAAAGGTAGTTATTGTTATCTACAAAAGAAAGCTCAGGTTTAGAGAGATTAAGTAATTTACCCAAAGTTACACAATACAAGATAGACTAGGCTTCAACTCCAGGACTTCCTGACCTCACAGCAGCTGCCTCTCCGATTTCACCAGGCTGCATGACAACGCACGTCTGAGTTGACAGGGATCCGTATGCTGTTAAGAACGAGTGGGAAGGCCCTGCTCTCGGTGAAAGGTGGTCTCGCATCTGCATCCCCTTGGGGTGATTTAAAGCCCATTCCGTTTCTTCTGACTCCAGCATGCGGTGTCTTGGTTTCAAAGCAAGGGACTGAGGCCAAGTTTTACCAGGTCCTCTCTATATTTTCAGAAAGAAGAGAATGAACAGCCATTCATGATCCTGGGCGGACCAGTTTGAATGTCAAGGGCTTTTAAAAGAATTTGCACTAGTGACTTAAAACCAGCTTTATTTTCCAGAGGACTTAGCCACATTCAGTAATTTAAAAGTTTTCAGAGGGTGTGGGTTGTCATGGCAACACTCATTTGGAGGCTCTTGGAGAGTGAGGGAGAGTATAGACTTTTCTCCCTTGAAGGTATGTAGAGGCTGGGCATGGTGGTTCACACCTGTAATCCAGTGCTTTGGGAGGCCAAGAAAGGAGGAGGGCTTGAAGCCAGGAGTTTGAGACCAGCCTGGGCAACACAGTGAGATCCCCATCTCTATAAAAAAAAAAAAAAAAAAAAATTAGCCAGGTGCGGTGGTGTGTGCCTCTAGTTCTAGCTACTTGGGAGGCTGAGGCAGGGGTATCACTTGAGCCCAGGAGTTCAAGGCTACAGTGAGCTTTGGTCATACCACCGTATTTCAGCTTGGGAGAGAGAAGGAGATCCTGTCTTTAAATATAAAATTGGAAAGGCGTGGTGGCTCATGACTGTAATCCCAGCACTTTTGGAGGCCTGAGGTGGGTGGATCACGAGGTCAGGAGTTCAAGACCAGCCCGGCCAAGACGGTGAAACCCCGTCTCTACTAAAACTACAAAAATTAGCCAGGCACAGTGGCAGGCACCTGTAATCCCAGCGGAGGCTGAGGCAGGATCATCACTTGAACTCAGGTGGCAGAGGTTGAAGTGAGCCGAGATCGCGCCACTGCACTCTAGCCTGGGCGACAGAGTGAGACTCTGTCTCAAAAAAAAAAAAAAAAAAAAAAAAGAAAGAAAGAAAGAAAGAAAAACCCAACCCAAAACAAAACAAAACAAAAACAAAACACAAAAAAATAAAGAAAAAACATTATGTTGAGAATCCTAGATGAGAATGGGCCCCACAGACCTCATAGTCTAATGTTCCCATTTTACAGGTGGGAAAACTGGGAGCCAGGAAGCTTACCGACTGCTCCAGTCCCTACAGGAGATAGTAGCAAAGGTAGGGGAGCTACGTGGAGACCCAGGAGACCAGGCTCCTGCCAATCTCTGCTAATTCTCAGAGCTCACTTTTCCCATTTTAGCTACTTTGACAGTTTATAACTTGAAGATTATTTAATAGACAGTTAAACCTAGTTTTGGTAGGAAAATGAACTCCACAGTATTAGATACCATTTTAAAAAGCTCTGACGTAGAACTAGAATTCCAGAAATGGCCCAGGGCAAAAAATCTTCACTCTGGTCACCAGCGAAAGCCCACCAGAGCAGAAGGCATGGAGGGGAGTCAGGGCAGGGTGGTTAGGGGAGTGGTATCAACTCTGCCTGCTGGTTTTGGAGAAACAAGATGAATTCTCCATCTCCGAAGCCTTTAAATGGCCACTTGCACACAACCAGATCCACTTCCTTTCATTTCTGAAAGGGAGAGCCAGAGAAGAGATAAGAGGCACAGCTCCCGAGGCCATAGGCGTAAAGCTTTAGCTAGCCTGAATTTTTAGCAGACCTGCAGCCACTCCCCTAAATGGTCTGATAACAGAGCTTTTACTGTCATTGGCATCTTTTCTCAACAGATGGATGGTGATTGCCCTGCCGTTCGCTTAATTTTATTTGTGGAAATCTGATTTCGGCATGGAGCTTTATGTTGCTTGGATTCCTCTAACAGCCTTGTCCTGCCTCTCGTGTGCTGTGTGTGCGTGTCCAGCCCTAGTTTGACAAGGGCTGTGCGCTGCTTGAGAGAGTCCCTGACTCATCTCTAGTTCAGGGCAAAACTCTGTTTTGAACTGAACTCCAGTTTAAGATTCAGGGCCATCTTTGGAGGGAGTATAGTGCCCAGGGGGCAGTCATGTTGTGTATTGATCCTTTCCAACACACATTATTTCTATTTCTGAGACAGAGTCTCACTCTGTTGCCCAGGCTAGACTGTAGTGGCGTGATCATGGCGCACTGCAACTTCTGCCTCTCAGGGTCAAGTGATCCCCCGACCTCAGCGTCCAGAGTAGCTGGGACTATAGGTGTGTGCCACCATACCCGGTTTGTATGTTTCTGTAGTGACAGGGTTTCACCATGTTGCCTAGGCTGATCTCGAACTCCTGAGCTCAAGCAATCCACCTGCATCAGCCTCCCAAAGTGCTGGGATTACAGGCGTGAGCCGCTGTGCCTGACCCAGACATTATTTTTAAAGGCAAAATGATGTTTAAAAAAAAAAAAAAAAGCAGAGAGCTGGATGTGGTGGCTCCTGTCCACAATCCCAGTATTTTGGGAGGCCAAGGCAGGAGGATCACTTGAGGCCAAGAGTTTAAGACCAGCCTGGGCAACAGAGTGAGATCCCGTCTCTACCAAAAAAAGAAAAAAATCCAGGTGCGGTGATGTGCTCCTGTAGTCCCAGCTACTCGGGAGGATCGCTTGAGCTCACTAGGAAGAGGTCGCAGTGAGCCATGATGGTACCACTGCACTCCCGCCTGGGCGACAACGAGACCTTGTTTAAAAAAAAAAAAAAATCACAGAGGGAAAGCTTTGAAGGAGAAAAACACAACAAAGACAAGGCTTGAAGAGTACCCTTTCTAGACTGGAGGGCAGGAGTGGAGGCAGCGATTGGGGATGGAGTGACCAGGCTTTCTGCCTTACCTTGGAGATGTGTCCACCAAGAACTGAAACTAAACCGCAGGTGTTTTCTTTGGAGACAGATGGACCCATGACAGATAAAGACGTGAGTTTCCTAGAGACGTTTCCTGAAGTCCGATCTCTTCAGACATGGCTAACTCTAGGAGAGCTGGCCTGAAGCTTGGTTGGTGAGATTAAATTTTGAAAGAGCTATGTAAATGGTGGCCAAGTTCCATTCTTTATAGAATGCCTTTGCTTCTCTCATTGTTGGCATCTTCAAAGAAATCTGAAAAGAGATGGCATTTAATCTGTGGTCACTCACGTCCTTTCATTTGTATCTGCTGATTGAGGAGCTTAGCACTCTGGCTCGATGGAGGATGGGCTTGAAGTTGAGTTTGCAATCTCCTTCTTTAGCCTTAAATAATATGAATTTTTATGTATTTATTTACTTTTTGACTTTTTTGTTTTATTTGTTTATTTATTTATTTAAGATGGGATTTCACTAGATGGCCCAGGCTGGTCTTGAACTTCTAGCCTTAAGTGATCTTCCTTCCTCTGCCTCATGAAGTGCTGGGATTACAGGTGTGAGTCACCAGTGTAAATAATACGAATTATTATGGAGAAGAGAAGACTGGGGAAGGAAGACTGTGAGCTTGCTTGGCCTGGGAGAAACAAACAGTTTCCTCTACTTAGATTCAGGGCAGCACCACTGCCTTAGTGCCCAGGCATGACCTAACACGGATGCCTCTTCCTTATCCTGGGACCCATAGACATTTGGCCAGGGGGAATGGGTTGGGTACTGGTCAATAACTGATGGCTAAGTTATCAAGTGAAATGGGGCCTGTCTTGAAAATGGAATGCACCAAATTGATTCTCCCTTGAGCCTTTGAATTGTGAAAACAACTTATTAGAAAATGAATCCAAACCAAATAAATATACAGTATAATGTTCAAATGTTTGGCCGTCTATTTATTTCCTATGTATAAGAGAAATAAAACTGTTTCAACACCGCTTAAAAATAGGTAGAAAGTAGCTCATTTAGCCCATCAAAGGCCTGAGCTTATTTATTTATTTCTGTATTTAATTTACTACCAAAGAAATGGAATTAAATGGTTGTTTTGGCTGTAAATAGACTCAGCCTAAGGATCACACCACCTGCAGCCAATCTTCTTCTTTAGCAGAGATAATCACTACTGAGTGGGAAATTGCCATGTTTGAAATTATTGCTGGAAAAAAAAAAAAAGGTTGGTGAAAGACCACACTTGAGACTCTTCAATCCTATGTCCTTCTCAAAGCTCCTGGCTGAGAGTTCATTTATGTGGAGAAAAGTCCTTTAGAGAAACATTCAAAATAACAAACATCAATTAGACTGTGTGCTCATAGGATGTCTTTCATCTTCAGACCTGAGAGTGCTCTACAAACACTCATTAATCCTTCCAAATGCTGCCGCCAGGTAGGTCCCAGGATCTTCCTTCCCCACGAGAGGGAAGCAGAGGTGTCAGGAAACATTTCTTTCCCCAAATATTTCACCTTTGTGTGGCGGTGCCACCATCATTTCAAATGTACAATTCCCAAACCAGAAAATAGGAGGTGTATCTAGACATGTTAGCCAAATGAATACAGATTGAGCTGGAAGAAACTCGCTCTCTCTCTCTTTTTTTTTTCCTGAGATGGAGTTTTTTGCTCTTGTTGCCCAGGTTGGAGTGCAATGGCACGATCTCGGCTCACCACAACCTCCGCCTCCCAGGTTCAAGCGATTCTCTTGCCTCAGTCTCTCGAGTAGCTGGGATTACAGGCATGCGCCACCATGCCAGGCTAATTTTTTTGTATTTTTAGTGGAGACGGGGTTTCTCCATGTTGGTCAGGCTGGTCTTGAACTCCCGACCTCAGGTGATCCGCCTGCCTTGGCCTCCCAAAGTGCTGGGATTACAGGCGTGAGCCACTGCACCTGGCCAAGAAATTATGAGCATAATAAAGACTCATGAGTGGGAACCTTAGCATAGTATATGCTCTAAAATAGGACTGTATCAAATAGGACCCTAGGAGATGTGCCATATTTTCTGACATGTATACCATTTTCCACTGAATACAGTATTTTATTATTATTGTTTAAATGCCCATCTCAGAGAATAATACATTGAATACATTTATTTCATTGTCTGTTTTCTCTTAATTCTCTACACCCATGTGAGCTTGTGCACCTGTGGAGGCTGAGGAGAGAAGATGCCTTGAACCCAGGAATTTGAGGTTACAGTGAGCTATGATCACATCATTGCACTCCAGCCTGGGCAGCACAGCAAGATCCCAACTCTAAAAATAAATAAATACATTTTACACACACATACACACACACACACCCCCGGTTGTGTACTTAGTGAAGATACAAATTTGGCTTTATTTCTGCGAAGACATTAGCGAATTTGAAATCAACCTCTGTAAACATTTGCATGCTGAGTGAGGGCCAGCACTTCTGTAGTAAACTCTTCCTTTTGCCATAGCATTTTATCCTGCTTCCCTCTCGAAATTTACAAATTTGGAAATTTAGAAATTTCTGCCTGGCCTGCAGTTTGCTGGGCTGGTTGGTTTGTGTCTCACGTACATGCCTCACACAGTTAAAATTTCTTCCTGACTCCTTCTCACCTTTTGGGGAAAGAAGGCCAGGATCCGAATTGCCTGAAATGAGTGGACTGGGATTAGCTATCGACAGAATTTCCCTGTAGTTTGTGGAGACTACGAGAAATAGGATCACATGGAGGTCAGAAAGAGCTGCAGGCAGACTGAGGGAACCCGATTTCCTTATTTTGGCCAATGGCACCATGCGCCACCCTGCTGCCCAAACTAGAAGCCTGGCAGTTGGCCACAAGTCCTTCTCATTCACCTCTAATTGGCCGTAAAATCCTGTTGATATTACCTGAAGAACTATTTGGATGGCATTCGTTCAAGCCTTCATCAGTTTTTCAGCCTGGATTTTTTCAGCAGTGTCCTAACAGGTCTCTTGGTCTTTCATCTCAGCCCACTTCAGTCATCTCCAAATTGCTGCCAGAGGGGGGTTTCTACTGTGCAAATATGAATATGCCTCTCCCCTGGTTAGCAACCTGCAGTAGCTACTCACTGTGTTCACGGCAGCATGCAACTTCACGGGATGCCACAGCAACAAGCGTCTTCGGTCAGCATGCTCATTCTCAGCCTGCGGGCCACGCCGCGGCCCTCTGCAAGCTCTCTCTTCATCTTGTACCTTTTCTGACCACTTGACCTGATTCACTTGTCACCTTTTCAAGAAAACCTTCCCCAAACTTCCTCCTGCCCTCAGATCTGGAATGGAGATTTATTTTTATTTTTTAGAGACAAGGTCTCTGTCACCCAGGCTGGAGTGCAGTGGTGTAAACGTATCTCACTGGAGCCTTAAACTTCTCCTGGGCTCAAGCTATCCTCCTGTCTCAGCCTCCTGAGTATCTAGGACTACAGGTGCATGCCACTACTCCTGGATTTTGTGTGTGTGTGTGTGGAGATGGGGTCTTGCTATGTTGCCCAGGCTGGTCTTGAACTCCTGGACTCCAGTGATCCTCCCACCTCAACCTTCCAAGGTGCCGGGATTACAGGTGTGAGCCACCACGCCCAGGCCTTGCTGCACCCAGCAGAACCGTATGTTTGTCTGTGTCAAAACATTTATCTGACATTGATCCGAATCTGCTTCTTTGCCCTTCTCATTGGACTGTGAGCTCTTTGAGGGCAAAGAATGTCTTTTACCCCAAAAGCCCCATATAGAAAAAGGCATGTCATGGTCCTTAATAAAAGTTTGCAAAATTAGTGAATTAAGACTTTAAAATTATATTTCGTTGTTTGTAGAAAATGGTTTGGAAATTGTTCTAATGTTATATTTTGTGGAGTAATATATCGGTGCACATATCTATATCTGTGGATATACATATTTGTGTATCCACATGTATTTGTGTATAGTTTACAATTCTCAAACACATTTCCATATGCGGTTTTGTTGGGTTGCACAACTTCTGATAGAATTGTAGAAAAGAAAAGTGATGGAAAAAGGTCCCATTAGGCTTTCTTTGGAAACGCCAAGAAGAGACAAACAAAACGCACCCTGCTTTGCATTGAGAGTCAGTATTATTTGAACGAGCTCCCTTCTGTTTTGGGGGAAACAATTTTTCCTGCAGCCTGTTCTTTGATGCTTCTAGGCATGCCTGGTTTACATCACCAGCATCTTAGAAGGAACTCATTCAAATCCGTCCTGGCTTGACTCTTTTACTTCTCTGGCAAATCCACAGAAACATGTGTTTTCTTTAATTCCTTTGGGACCGGGCCATAGGCAAAAATGCCCCTTTTAGCTTGTGTTTCATTGCTAGTCTACACTCTTGCTTTTCCTATCTATCATCTATTATCTATCTATCTGTCTATCTATCTATCAATCATCTATCTAATCTATCTCTATCTATCCATCCATCCACCCATCTATCAATTATCTATTAATCAGTTATCTATAATCTATCTAATCTATCTATTATCTCTATCCATCCCTCCACCCATCTATCAATCATCTATCTATTATCTATCTATCTATCTATCTTTCCATCATCTATCATCTATCTATCTAATCTATTATCTACATCTATCTGTCCATCCATCCACCCATCTATCAATTATCTATCTATCATCTATCTATCTATCTATCTATCTATCTCTCTAGCTATCTATCATCTATCTATCTATCTATCTATCTATCTATCTATCTATCTTGGAGGTGGGATGTTGCTAGGATGCCCAGGCTAGACTCAAATTCCTGGGCTCAAGCAATCCTCCTGCCTTAGCTTCTCTCTTGGTAGTATCCTGTGGTCACTGACCGAGTTTCCTACATGTGAAAAGGACTCGAGGACCAAATGCTATTAGGGAGCTGGTGAAAGTTATGAAGTACATGCACAGAATCATGACTTTCGATGGAAGGAATGTATTTTTGTTGGCATTTGCATGTCATCCGGTGTTGCTATAGGAGGGAAGAAATGACTTCCTGCTCCAGGTGGCTATGCTCGCCCCCATCTTTTAGTCTGCCCTAGCTGTTGTGCCTGCCTTCACTGTCTTCAGGAAGGTTGCTTTTCTCTGTGGAGCTTTTGCACTAATGATGTTCCCTAGAAGGTGGTCATTTAGGCATTGCCTGGTCATGTTACCATAGACATGAGACCAGTTAGGACACATGTACAGAAAAAATATGAATTTTCAACCCCAATATTTTTTTTTTTTGAGACAGAATCTTACTCTGTCACCCAGGCTGGAGGGCAGTGGTGTGATCTTGGCTCACTGCAACCTCTGCCTCCCAGGTTCAAGCGATTCTCATGCCTCAGCCTCCCAAGTAGCTGGAATTACAGGTGCCCACCATCACACTTGGCTAATTTTTGTATTTTTAGTAGACACAGGGTTTTACCATGTTGGCCAGGCTGGACTCAAACTCCTGACCTCAGGTGATTTGCCCACCTTGGTCTCCCAAAGTGCTGGGATTACAGGCACGAGCCACAGGACCAGCCCCACCCAAGTCTTTAAAACAAAGCTGAGAGACAGCTAATGGGTTAGTGAGAAGATACTTAGATGATGGTAGAGCTATGCATTTCCAAAGAAAGTCTTCAGGAACTCCATTTCACTCCTAGGTGCATTCTTACTCTGAAATCCAGATACATAAAAAGAACTAGCCGGGTGCAGTGGCTTACCTGTAATCCCAGCACTTTGGCAGGCTAAGGCAGGAGGATGGCTTGAGCCCAGGAGTTCAAGACCAGCCTGGGCAACAGAGTGATACCCTGTCTCTACAAACACACACAAAAATTAGGCATGATGGCACTTGCCTGTAGTCCCCGCTACTTGGGAAGCTGAGGTGGAAGGATTTCTTGAACCTGGGAGGTCAAGGCTGTAATGAGGCATGTGCGTGCCACTGCACTATAGCCTGGGCAACAGAACAAGACCTTGTCTCAAAAAAAAAAAAAAAAAGGCACCAGACCACAAGAAATGAACATGAAATTTTGCCTTATTTTTGTTTTTTTTTGTAGGTGCTGCCTGACATACATGAAAAGAATGAAGGGGAGTTTGACTCTGAAGTTAGCCTCAGGCTTTGGGCATTGCATGGCTCCATCTACACCAAGCACCACAATGAATGTGGGAAGTTAATGCAGATGAATTACCGAGAAGTGGCTCTAGTGTGCTCCAGTCAGTGGTCTGAGCTATTTTAGTTGTTTTGGTGATTGAATCAAATGACCCCATTTGCTTGCATTGTTTGATTGCTGGTTAGTCTGGAAATTGTCAATTTTATAGGGAATTAACAAGTCTTAACAGGAACTATGGTAATAGGCAAACCAAATGGATGTAATATTTCAGATAAGGAATTTGCGTATTGCAACATGATTTTTCACAAGATCCATCAAGGAATGTTATATAGAAATTTAAAAAATTTTACTTTAAAATGGACATAGAACAAAACACAAATATTTATTTGCTTAAAGTGCAAACAACTGTCTTCTATATTAAACAAGAGAGAGGTTAAGAGGTTTTCCAAGGAACCAAAGAAGTCACACATGTAAGAGTTTGTATCATTATATAATTGAAAATAGGAGAGTTTATTCTATTTGAGTTGAGATTTTGGTCTAGCAGTCTTGTTAATACTTATTTTGTTTCTATGCTTTCTCACCATAAGGCTGATACTATGCAAATAAAAAAAAGCAACCCAGGAAATCAAAGAAATCTACTCTATCTCCCAGCATCTAATTTCTAAATGTTTTAATATTTCAGTCAAGACTGTTTGCTTAAGCAAATGAGTGGATGGTGATTTCCTTGAATGAGATGATGATGGGAAGATAGGCTAAGATGGGAAAATCAAAAGTTGTCATTTATTTCTTTTATTTTCTTTCTTTCTTTCTTTCTTTCTTTTTTTTTTTGAGAAGATGTCACACTCCGTCACCCACACTGGAGTGCAGTGGTGCGCACTCGGCTCACTGCAACCTCTACCTCTTGGGTTCAAGCAATTCTCATGCCTCAGCCTCCTGAGTAGCTGGGACCTTACACCCCCATGCCTGGCTAATTTTTGTTTTATTTTGTAGAGAGAGGGTTTTGCCATGTTGGCCAGGCTGGTCTCGAACTCCTGACCTCAGGTGATCCACCTGCCTCAGCCTCCCAAAGTGCTGGGATCACAGGCATGAGTCACTGTGGTTGGCCTTCTTTTTTTTTTTTTTTTTTTTAAGAGACAGGGTCTTGCTACGTTGCCCAGCCTGGAGTGCAGCTACTCTTCATAGGTGTGATCATGGCGCATTGGAACCTTCAAATCCTGGGCCCATGAGATCCTCCCACTGCAGCCTCTCGAGTAATTGGGAATATAAGTGCAAGCCACTGTGAGTGGTTCATGAGTTGTCATTTGAACACATTAATCTTGAGTGTCTTTAAGACATCCAGTTGGAATTGGATAGGAAGCTGGGGCTAGAGATCTGAATTTGGGAGTCATCACCATGTAGGTGATATTGAAAACGAAAACTCTGTATCAGAACACCCAGGAAGAGATGTGGTAAAGGAAAGAGCACCTAGGACTCGTCTGACTTCAGTCTTCTTCTTCAGATAGCATAACATACCTCCTGTGACTACAAGGATGCAAGATGGAGAAACACAGCTCTAGAGGCCTGGGCTTACCCTGCCTGGTCTTGTTCAGTCTCTTTCAAGGCCATTTGTCAGAGTGAGCTCACGATAGAATCTCCAAGTGTGTCAATGACAGGGGGCTCTTTTGAGCAGTAAAATGCTATGGGAATAAGAGCAGGGAGAGCCCAGGGGAGTGCAAAGAGGCAGAAAAGCAGCAGGTTGTGCTACTCTGTGGACAAGAGGAAGTGAATGAATCTGGGAGACAGACCAAAGTCGAGTTACAGAAACCTTGACCCTGAGTTCTCACGTAGCAACCTGAATCACAGTCCAGGACCACTCTGAGACTCCTGAATGACAAGTAATCAATCCACAAGATACTGATTTATTTACTGGGCACCTGGTGGATGTTCAGGTATTGAGTCTTTCCTGGTTCCACCAGAAGAGTTTTGAGAACAAAATAGACACCCTCATCCGTGCTTTGGCAAAAAAGAGGTTCATTTCTTTTTCTTTCTTCTATTTTTTTGGTTTTTCTTTTTTTTTTTTTTTAAATAAGAGATGGAGGTTTCGCTATGTTGACCAGGCCGGTCTCAAACTCCTGATCTCAACTGATCCTCCCATCTCGGCCTCCCAAAGTGCTGGGATTACAGGCATGAACCATCGCATCCCATTTCATTTCTTGAATATGTTGTGGGATTCCAGTTGTCCTAGAGTTGGAGAAGGCCAGAGAAGGACAAACACAAATATAGAAGTGTAATTTTGGTGACATTTGCCCCACTCATCAAGGGGATATGTTTCTGAAGTTCAGAACATCAACACTAGAGTATTTGCATTGTGTTTTAGATGGTTCTGATGTTATCATGCAGATATATTGCTGTTTTTTCTTTTAACAGCTGAATTGAGCATATTTTGTTGCTTACAAGGAACATAAAACTCTTAAGATCACTATTAAGATTAAATGCTTAAGCACTTACCTGTTCACTAAACTCATTCTGTTAGCTTCCTTCAGACACAGAGTAGGTACACAATGTATGTAGGGTGAACAAAGTAATGACAAGCTGGGTTGGTCAAAATAATTTTGTTTGGACAGAGTCTTTGCCTGAAAATGTTAGAAAACATAACAATATTGGGATGAAGCAATGTAAAAGAAAAAAACCCAGAAAATAGCACAGAAACATATTAAATGAAGAAACTAACACTGTAAATCCCAGCATTCTGGGAGGCCAGTTGGGGAGGACTGCTTCAGGACCAGCCTGGGCAACATAGTGAGACCCCTTCCCTGAAAAAAAAATTAGCCAGGAGTGGTGGCACACACCTGCAGTCCAGCCTACTTGGGAGGCTGAAATGAGGGGATTACTTGAGCCCAGGAGACTGAGGTTGTCATGAGCTATAATCATGCTACTGCACTCTAGCCTGGGTGACAGAGGGAGAACTTGTCTCAAAAAAAAAAAAAGAGGTTTCTTTTCTTTTTCCATTTTTTTTTTTCCTTCTTCACAAACAGCATTCCCATTAAGCCTAAGTGCAGGGAAAACTGCACATTATATCACGGTGAATTCCAGAAGAAGATGCCCCAGAACAGAAAGGGTAGAACGGGAGAATTGGCTAGCCATGTTTCTGTGAGGCTGGGAAGCCTTTCTAGAGAAGTTCAGATTTTAGGAGCTTCTTGAATAAACATCCAGTGCACTTTATTTTGATTTCTGATCTGGTGACTGGTTTCCAAGAATTGGGTCGGGTTGTCCTGCCATGCGCTTCTCTCCTTGGACATACTCATTTCTGTTTCCTCGCTGGGTTCTTCCGTTGATCAGATGTAAGTCCTCTGTTTTCACTCTAATCACACATCTTGAATTTCTGTTCTCCTTGCACCGTATCCTGTTTTCTGTTTCTACCTTATGATGACCAGTTCTTTATTGCCCAGTGGCCATTCAGGTTTCATGTGTGCCAACGTGTGGCAATAACGCCGGCTGAAATTTACCTAGTACCCTATCTCAGAAGAGATCAAAGTACTTTTACAAACAGTATCTTGCTAATCTTCCATACACCACTGTAGAGTAAATAGGAAACAGCTATTATTATCCTTATTTTACACATGAGGAAATGGGAGCTCAAAGTGGTGACATCGTTGGCTCTGTGATACAAGGACACATTGGGCTAGGTGTGGTGCCATGCGTGTTCATTTGGTAGGTTCTTGTGACTTTCTAGGCAGATAGTCTTTGTTGATAAAGCTATATAGCGAGACAAGAACATCAGAGCTTGTTTTCCTTTTTTCCCATTAGATTCGTACTACATTTTTTTGTAGTCTTTGGCCTATTGCCTTAGGTGGTGTTTATTTTTCAGGGGAGCTGTTTATAGTATGAGCTTGGACTCGAATATTGCTGAGATGTGAGCAAGTTGCATGTCAGAATCGAATCCACAGCTACAACTTATTTTTGGTTTGGGAGATCTCTGAGAAAAGCGTGATTCTTCGTCAGAAAGTGATTCTCTTGAGAGGCAGGAATGGGAGAAATTGTCTTTCATAGTTCCTTGTACATTTATGCTTTTTGGACTCGTAATAGCACTTTGGGGTGAATTTCAGTGGGTGAATACCCTTGTGACAGAGATATTTAATGGGAAATTGTGATCCTGAGCTTTCTGTTGGCAATGGGCTGTAGCTTATCAAATCACTGGCTTGTTTGTTATGGCTGTTTAATTATGTTTTTGGAGAAATTCAGGACCTGTTTTGCCTGAGGACTTTTAAAACAGTGCGAAAAGTCGAAGGAGCTTTATCTTGAAATGTTTTATTGGACGTTCTGAAACACCCTTATGCAAGAATGATGAAGGTCAGGTATGTGTAGGGTAAGGTGTGGTCTTCATACAGTTGCCAAGCGAGACTTGCTTTTTTCTTTTTTTAAGTTTTGTTGAGACTTGGGCAATCATGATCTGGTTTTCTTCCAGGTCAATCTGCAACGTACTCCCTGAATAATCTTGCAGTCTCTTGGGGCTGTGGCACTTCACTTGGGCTATGTAGATCTGATAACACATTCAGACTGAGCTGTCATTCTCGAGTAAGAGGGCACAGTCATGTATCCCCAAGAGGTCTGTGGGGATGGTACTCAACATTGGCTACTCCAAGAATGGGGAATACTGAATTTTCCGACTCTTCCATAAGCCATTGGTAGGCTGCTTTTACAAATCTGGGATCATGTCAGCTGGATTTCAGATAACTGGATTGATTATCTAGTAAAATAGATAAAAAGTGAACTGGGGAGAAAGTGAGTGTGTCAATCGGCTCTGTAGTTGGCTATGAAAGGCTAGTAACAGAATGGAAATATCACAGCGGCTTTACCACTCTCCTGGGCGAGCTGCTTAGGTTCCAAAGCCTCAGTGTCTTCTTTCATAAGTGGAAATTCCTGTCCTACTTATTGGGCAGGAAATGTGAGGATTAGATGATACTACATGTGAAAGTCCCTCGTACACTGATAAAGCTCTGTGGAGATCACTGATGATATCTGTAAAATAGGAATAAAGATATCCAGTCGGTAGGATTGTTGCAAAGACTACATGAGGTAACGTATATAATGCTCTACACATGGCAATAAACAACATGTAGCCACCCCAACAACTTTTTTTTTTTCCTTTTCAAAACTCTGATGTTTATTATTTTTACCCTCATTTTGACTGTTCTTTGAACTCTAGGAGAAGCTAGAATTTGTAGTTCAGTCCTTGACTTGGGTTGCTCCTTCCGTGGGTTTGTTTCCTTTGGTTTCCTGCATTGGATCAGGCCTCGGTTCTCACATACGGATATTCAGGGCTTCAGTTCCTATGCTCCTGGATCTCCTGGCTCCAAAGTTTCCCGATCAGATACCAGTGCCTCCTGGCAGAGCCGTCACCGCTGAGATCAATCACTCTTTCTTCTATGATATCTCATGATGCATACAGAGACTTTTAGAATGTAGCCCTTATTTTATCCTGTCTAATTTTTTTTTTTTTTGAGACATAGTCTCACCATCACCCAGGCTGGAGTTCAGTGGTACAATCTCGGCTCACTGCAGCCTCAGCCTCCTGAGCTCAAGCGATCCTCCTACATCAGCCTCCCAAGTAACTGGGATTACAGACGCGCACCACCATGCTTGGCTAATTTTTTTGTATTTTTTGTAGAGACAGAGTTTCACCATGTTGTCCAGGCTGGTCTCGAATTCCTGGGCTCCAGCGATCCTCCCACTCCAGCCTCCCAAAGTGCTGGGATTATAGGTGTGAGCCATTGTGCCTGGTCTATCCTGTCTAACATGTATCTAATCTCTAACTTTATATTGTAAACTCCATGATGGCAGGGACCATGTTTATTTTTGAATGATCCACGGCATCTAGCTTAGTTTCTGGCACACAACAGGCATGCAATACAAATGAATAGGTAAATGCAGGAGTGAATGAAACTAGCAACTATCAACCCCCTCAATGTGGTTGCTTATAGGTATCACTTTCTGGGATATTCTGCTAAAGCCAGTGACAGGCTCTATTTATGTTTTTCAGTCATGCAATCTGTTGGTGGCTAAGGGAGGGTCTCATCACAAAGATCTCTTGAAACGGTAATATTCCGATCACCTGCTATTTTGAATAGTGTCCCATAACTTCTGTTCCGGTGACTCATTATGACTTAGCCTCTATCCCGCCAGAAAAGTTAGTTTCATTCGTTGAAAAAAAATGAGTCCAATTGGTGACTCAGATCCGTCCGACTAGTTACTTGGTTGCATGGAGGTGAAACGAACTGGTCGACTGGGTTTTCCTTTTTTGAACTGGTGGTTTTGATCTTGGCATAGGTAGACTCCATGTGACTCGAAGTGGCATTGGGAGGGATAATTCTGGCTGGTGGTCAGAAGACAGGATTAGAAGGAAGCAGGAGGACACTTGAATTATACATCCAACCCAGCCACCACCTGGCCTTAGGCAGGTTATGCAAATTTCCTTGTCAGATATTTCCTGAAATAGAAAAGGGAAGTAGTGGATGGAATAATAGCAATACTTCTGAGAATCTGGGCCCCACTGTGGGTATAAGGTGTACCTCTTGCTCAGGGATGTGGTAAAATACTCTGAAGTGCTGCAGTGCTGTGAAAGGAATGGGGCTCTGTTCCTTATCTCTTTACTCCTTAACTTGCACTCGCGTACTCCCCCTGCTTGCCACTTTCACTGGGTTCCAGGACTACTAGGCTACTTAAAGTACTTAGAAAGAAACTTTATCTGAGGCTGGTCCGAGTGCAGGGGTGTTTACAACCAATTGATCACAACCAGTTGCAGATCTCTTTTCTTTTCTTTTTTCTTTTCTTTTCTTTACTTTTCTTCTTTTCTTTTCTTTCTTTTTTTTTGATTTCAGACAGGATCTTGCTCTGTTGCCCAGGATGGAGTGCAGTGGCATGATCACAGATCACTGCGGCCTCAACCTCCTGACCTCAAGCTGTCCTCCTGCGTCAGCCTCCCTAGTAGCTGAGACTACAGGCACTCGCCACCATGCTTGGCTAGTTTTTTAATTTTTAGTAGAGATGAAGTCTCACTGTGTAACCCAAGCTGGTCTTGAACTCCTGAGATGAAGGGATCCTCCCACCTTGGCCTCACCAAGTGCTGGGGTTAGAGGCGTGAGGCCCTGCCCATTACAGGTTTCTTTGTTCCTTCTTTATGCCTACTATATCACTTGACTAGCCAAAAAACAAAACAAAACAAAAACAAACAACAAAGAAATGAACTTTATTTGAAAAATAATGTATGTGACAGAGTAATATTATGTCCTTATTTAGGAAAAAAATCTTTATTTGAAAGCTTTTCTTTTCTTTTTTTTTTTTTTTCCATTTTTTTGAGACAGAATCTCATTCTGTTGCCCAGGCTGGAGTACAGTGGCGCGATCTCCGCTCACTGCAACCTCTGCCTCCCAGGTTCAAGTGATTCTAGTGCCTCAGCTTCCCAAGTGGCTGCGACTACAGGCATGTGCCATCGCACCCAGCTAATTTTTGTGTTTTTTGTAGAGACGAGGTTTCACCATGTTGGCCAGGCTGGTCTCGAACTCCTGACCTCAGATGATTCGCACCCCCTTGGTCTCCCAAAGTGCTGGGATTCTAGGAGTGAGCCACTGTGCCCAGCTGGAAGCTCTTATTGTCTGATATGCCACCATTACGACAAGTATGCCAGGGTGCTGTGCTTACAAAAGCATTATTATACATAATGTATTGCTGAAGACCCTATTTTGAATGCTCACAGATAACTGTCATTTAAACTGCCATAGTTAGTAGATAGCTTGAGGAAAAAAGGAAGGAAGAGAAACAAAAATGAAAACAAAGATTCACCCGTGCTTTGGTTTTTTAGAGACTTAAGCTCTGAGCTTTCATCTCTGAGAATAAGCCATTTTGGAGGTTCCCTCCAGCCTTCTTCTCTTCCCTTCCCCAATCTTTTTTTTTTCCTTCTACTCTATTTCTTCCCTTCATCTTTTTCTCCTCCTGTTATCTTTCTTTTTCCTTCTCTTGGGGTAATTGGAGAGGGAGGATGTGGTCAGAATTGATGAGGTGAGAACGATTCCAGTTCCCTTTTTCTTCCACCTCAAACCCTTAGCAGATGTGAAGCTTAATCACATCATCTCAGCCCAGACCACGAATGGAAACTCCAGAAACCTCAGTCTAGGGACATTATGGCCACAACCACACTCTCAGTGGCAGAATCATTCTAGAAAGCATTCTGACCATAAATGTCGGTCACATCGGTTAGAAGTTCATCTACAGAGCAGCAAAGAAGGCACCACAAGAATTTGCCGGTGTTCGTTGATCACAACGGCATGGGAATAAACCATCCTGATCTGGTAGAGGAACAGAGTCCTCAAAGCCGAGAGTCTTAGCGTGCTGTTATTCACTACTGTTTCCGTCCACTCCTTGCTTTCTAGTTTGAGTGCCGTTGTTTGTGTGGTGACACCAAAAAGGGAAACTGTGTACTCGGGAAGGGACTGGTCTTAGAAATAATGATATTTCTCAGCTCAGTGTAACTTGTGTGGTGACTTGGATCCTGTAATCTTGAAGAAGATGATCACTGTGTAGTTTTCTAATTGACCAAAAGACAGGAAGATGATGAGGACAGAAGACCGTGAGATGTGCCTGTGTAATACACCAGCTTATCATTGAGATTTGGGTTCATTTTCATCACTTTTATTCATACTAATTGCCAAGCTCAGGGCAGCTTGTGCTCATTTCCAAGAGAGAGCATTGCTTCTGATGTGATCATGTCTAGAACCAAGAAACTGGTCTCATCAGCATCCTCACAGGAGATCAGTGATCTGGCAATGTATTTTGGTATCGGTTGATCTGGGCATTGAACGTATATTGATTTGGATCAGAGAGCTGTAGTGTAATTCATTCTTGGAGAGACCTCAGGTGACAGATGGAGAAACAATGTCACCAAAGGATACTCTTTATGATGACTTGCTTTTCATTCCTGAAAGCAAGCTTGAGCTTGATGGTAAGGCTCCTAATTTTATAAAACAAGGAATTTGTAATAGATTAGGTCATTTCCAACCATGGTTGAGGAATTCAATTTAATGCAACTAACATTAAAATACTGCAATAGGAAAGAATATAAAAATGTCAAAGTTCCTCAAATGTAAGAACAGTATATAGGCTCTCTCTTGAGATTTTTCACTCTGTCACATATATACCCATATGTATGTACTAAATCAATATTGACTTTCTTATGGTGGAAAAAGTTTGTGGGTTACCATGACAGGTGATTACTTTATTCTCTCTAGATCATTAGAGCCATGATGAAGACAATTTCAGTTAGAGGACTAAGTTTGTCCTTGGTTTATTTAGTACAATATGTTCTTTTCTACAGAAGAAGAGAAACAGCACTTAAAAATAACGTTCTTTTCTTTTACTGAAAGAAATATACGCTTATCTTAGAAACCATAGAGAATATAGGTAAGCACAAAGAAAAATAAATAAAAAATTTCTCTCACAACCTGGAGATAACTATGTATAAGCAGGTTTTGATGTGCATCCTCTCACTTTTTTAGGATGTGTGTGTGTGTGTGTGTGTGTGTTAGATGGGATTATAGTACATATAATTTCGTAAACTGTGCTTTTCAAATAACCATGTATTATGAGCATATTAAGTATATGTTTCTAAAATGCCACTTAAAATGGTGGAATTGGTGGGGCCCTGTGGCTCACGCCTGTAATCTCAGCACTTTGGGAGGCCGAGGCAGGTGGATCACCTGAGGTCAGGAGTTTGAGACCAGCCTGGCCAACATGGTGAAACCCCATCTCTACCAAAAATACAAAAATTAGCCGGGTGTGGTGGCAGGTGCCTGTAATCCCAGCTACTCTGGAGGCTGAGGCAGGAGAATAGCTTGAACCTGGGAGGCGGAGGTTGCAGTGAGCCGAGATTGCGCCATTGCACTCCAGCCTGGGGGACAAGAATGAGACTCCGTCTCAAATAAATAAATAAAATAAAATAAAATAAAAATAAAATGGTGGAATTGCACTCAGTTTAGGTACTTTTTAAAGGCGATCGACACGTGGAGACATGAAGTGTGGATTTAGAGGACATCGCCAGCCGTCGTGGCACCCGGTTCTTGTGAATGGAAAATGTCAAGATGGGTCCAAAGACAGACAGAAGCAGCAACACGAGTGCTCTTAGGGAGAGGGACGTGTTTTGGGAAAACCAAAATCTGACATACCATAACAGGAGTAAAAGAGATAATACTTCCTATTCTCTCACACTTTGATGTGGAAGAGCCCGTAGATACCAAGAAGTGCCAAAAAATGTATTTTCTACCTTATTTATCACCCAGGCTGGAATGCGATCACAGCTCACTGCAGCCTCACACTCCCGGGCTCAAGCAATCCTCCCACCTCAGCCTCCTGAGTAGCTGGGACTACAGGCATGCACCACCATGCCTGCCTAATATTTTCTATTAGTTTTTTTTTTTTTTTTTGTAGAGATGGGGTCTCACTATGTTGCCCAGGCTGGTCTCAAACTTCTGGGTTCAAGCAATCTTCCTGCCTTGGCCTCCCGAAATGTTGGGATTACAGGCATAAGCCCCTGTGCCCAGTCAAGAAATTTTTTTTTCATTCAGGTGGACACAAAGTGAACTCCAAGGACATGAACAACTTACTTCAAATGGGGTAAAAGTTGTACTGGATTTTAGAACTTTCTTAGGCTATTTGTCACAAGCACATGACCCATAAAGTTTTATAATTTTTCAAAGCTCTCTCTCTCTCTTTTTTTTTTTTTTTTTTTTTTTTTGAGACAGAGTCTCACTCTATTACCCAGGCTGGAGTGCAGTGGTGCGATCTCAGTTCACTGCAACCTCTGTCTCCCGGGTTCAAGCGAGTCTCCTGCCTGAGTAGCTGGGATCACAGGTGTGCATCACCGTACCCAGCTATTGTTTTTGTATTTTTAGCAGAGACAGGGTTTCATTCACCATGTTGGCCAGGCTGGTCTCGAACTCCCTACCTCAAACGATCCACCCTCTTCGGCCTCCCAAAGTTCTGGGATTACAAGTTTGAGCCACCGCACCCATTCCAAAGCTCTTCTCAAGAAATGATCTCATTTGGACTTCATGAGAGCCCTGTATGGAGAAGTAGGGTAGTCATTGTTATCTGTATTTTACAGACAACTGTACTGAGACTGGGTGAGATGAGGTATTGTTCTTCCACCATCATCAAGATGCAGATAAAGTCATTGAATATAGAGTCCATGGCTTCTGGTTCCTGGTGTGGCTTTCGCTGTGTGGCACCAGCCATCAAACCCATTTTCACCATCATCTGTGAAAGCCATTTGGCTCTGCATTGGGATTTTTGGCTCTTCAAGGAAAACAGTAAGACTTAGTTGAATAAGACCACGACCTCTTATTTCTAGGAGCTTCTAATCTGAGATAAAGAATTGCTGTGATTATCTAGAGAATGACAATGAAGAATTCTTAGACAGCTTTTGAAATGGAGCTGAGGGAAAATAACACACGAGTGAAATTTCTTTATGAAACTGTGGTGTTTGTCTGCTTTGTGGTTGATGTTTCCTTATAACAACAACGTCGAATGCCTCGTGCAATCAATGCTCCCCCAATGGGAGGGATTAAGGCTGGACCTATCTAAAGAGTGCCGCTTTCCAAAGAAGAGAGGGCATTTCCACTGGGGTAGTTTCATAGTCCCATGAATAGAATCTTCTTCTTATTTAAGGACCTCCCTAACACATCTGTAGAAATGGACAGAATATTGAAACCCCATCAGAAGAGTAACCTCTGCTTTTTTCATGCTTTCAGTGTGCTGACTTGCTTTTTTTTTGGGTTCTCAAATGATGCAATCTGATAGTGCAGCAGCTTCCTGTTTGAGGGTTAATTATTTCTTTTTATGTCTATATTTATGATGCTTAAATTTGTGATTCATTCTTTATAATTAGATCTAATGCTTAGAATATATCCACATACATCACATTAACATTTTTCCTTTAAGGGTGATTATTTTCCCGTCTGAGCCGTTGCCAGTGGATGTAGATCATGAAAACAGGTTGATAAATGCGGCTGTCTCAGCGCAATCTGAAATTTGCAGTTGTTGTGGCCATGAGTCAAGACAGCGCCAGCTCTGTCCACGTGGGAAATCGCCATTCCCCCAAAGTTGGTTCACATCTGTGTCCCTGGACGATGCACACCTTTTGAGTTGAACTAGGGCTCTGTTGTAGTCCAATGGCTCTGTTTTGGGTAATGTTCCAGCTCCCAAAAGTCCCACCTTTTTGGCTTCTTTGCCTCAAGAGGGAAACCAAGAAATGACTTATAGGGTGGAAAGGAGAGCAGAAAATAGTCTCTCCCATGGGAGGTAAGGGCGGGGAAGAGTTTGAAGTTCATTTGAGGTGGCGAAAAACCATCTTCCCGCTTTCTCCTTCCTTGGCTCTGTTCAAATAAGCAGAAGCTTTACCAAGTTCTCAGAACTGAGCCCGTTTCTATTTCATCAGTGCCTGTTGTTCCGGAATCAGCGCATCCTTGCGATGGAGAAAGTGGCACTTTCTACTCCCCAGCAGCGAGACCGTGATGAGGGAAGGAAGAGAGCGAGAAGAAAAGGAGAGAAGCAGGAACCAGGAGGAGAAAAAAGAGGAAGTGACCAGGAGTGGGAAGGAAGGAGGTGAAGAGGCTGAGAGAGGGACAGAGCCGCGTGCCTCGGAGGGAACACCTTGCCTTCTTGGCCTTGCCAGCGGCTTCATGGCTGTCCCTTTCGTGCCTGGGACTTCCTCTTCTCCAGACACTGAGTTGCTGTCTCACTGGTAACAATAAGTTAATTGAACAGCCTGTGGACAGATGAGCACACAGTGGCTCTCAGCTCTGGACTGTTTGTTCCATTTGTGAGTGAGCAAGTCTGAAATAGCTCCTATCTCTTAAGAGCGCATGTGCTTGCACACAGATGTGCATGGACACACACACGTGCATGCACACACTCATGCATGCAGACACACACATGTGCATGCACACACTCATGCATGCGGACACACATAAGTGCACACACACGTGCACACACGCACCACCACCTTTCTTTCTTTCTTTCCTTTTTTTTTTTTTTTTAGATAAAGTCTTGCTCTGTCGCTCAGGCTGGAGTACAGTGGTATGATCTTGGCTCACGGCAACCTCTGCCTCCTGGATTCAAGTGATTCTCCTGCCTCAGCCTCCTGAGTAGTTGGGATTACAGGTGTGCACCACCACACCTGGCTAGTATTTTGTGTTTTTAGTAGAGATAGGCTTTTCCCATGTTGTCCAGGCTGGTCTCAAACTCCTGACCTCAAGTGATCCACCTGCCTCTGCCTCCTGAAGTGCTCGGATTACAGGCGAGAGCCAGTGTACCCGGCCTTCACACCACCTTACACCAGGCCCCTTCTCTGTCCTCTGTGTGATCCCAGGCTTTCACAGTTCAGCTTTTCCAATGCTTTCAGAAGTCATGGTGTATTTCTAAGTGAGGAGTATTTCCATTTGAGCTGTTAGGATACTTCATGAGGGATAAAGACTCAGAATTTGTGCCACTGAAGATCTGGTTATAAAGGAGGAATGGATGTACTCTACTGCAATGCTGAAATGAATTAATTACGTCCTGAGGCTCAAATCTCTCTCTTTTCATCTGTTTTTGTGTGTTTTACCCTCTGTACAGTGCTGAAGTGTAAACCCATCTCTCCTTGGACACGTGTTGCACCCTTACCACTTCTTTTCATTTGCATCACATAGCACTTCCCAGGCAAGTTCCACTGTTTTGCAGGTGGACAGAGGGTGACGGCTTTCAGCTATGAGTGGCAGAGCCCACTACGTTCAGTCTTCATCTCTTTCTTTGTCCTGATGCCCTGTCACAAAGCAACATATCCCAGGCTGGGCCTGTGTGCATTACCTGTTTGACTGATTTGACTGAATGGACGGGTCAACTGCTCTGTGGTTTAGTAAAGATAAGACAAAGCAACGGTCCCAGAGAAAACATGACCATCCAATAGATTAAAATGGAACAAACTCTTCTGTGTCCTATAGCCTCCTTTTCCCTCCCCTTATCCTAACATAGAAGACCGGGGCTGGATGGCCCAGTATGCCCCACCCTCCACACACCTGTGGAGCTTGTTTCACCTGGGCAAGGGTTGGGGACTCCACCATTGCCTCTCCCAGGCAAACAATGAGTGCAAGATGTGCCAGGAATTGCTGGCCCCCTTGCCCCTGTGTGGTCACCTTAGGAAGGCTGAATTGATGATCAGGGAGGCCCGGAGGTTATGTGCGAAGAGTTCAGGGCAAGGGCATCTCACCTTAGCAGTTAGTAGGAGGCCATTCATGTACACGATGTAGTTGCTAAGGGACTTGTAACCACTTCCATATTCCTCCTTCAGTCAAAGGTCACCTCCCTCTTACCCAGAAAAGTCTCAAGGCAGTGAAAATAGAGTTGAATTAATGCCTCGGTAAACTCCGATGCACAGGAGACTCATCTCAGAAGCTTGTTACAGGGTGCAGGTTGGGTGTGGTGGCTGATGCCTGTAATCTCAGCACTTTGGGAAGCCAAAGCAGGAGAATTGCTTGGGTCCAGAGGTTTGAGACCAGCCTGGGCAACATAGGAAGACTCCATCTCTACAAAGGGGAAAAGAAAAAAAAAAAAAAGAAAAATGGACCAGGCATGGTGGGGTGCGCCTGTAGTCCCAGCTACTTGGGAGGCTAAAGTGGGAGGATTGCTTGAGCCTAGGAGGTTGAGGCTGCAGTGAGCTATGATTATACCACTGCACTCCAGCCTGGGTAGCAGAGCAAGACCCCATCTCAAAAAAAAAAAAAAAAAAAAAAAGTAGAGTTTTAGGCTCCGCCTTACCCTGATGTGTTCTGAGCCAGCAGGTCTTGGGTTTGGCTGAAGAATCTGGATTTTGAGTAAGGGCTCTTGGTCATTCTGATGCATGTGGACACAAGACCTCATTTTGGGAACCACTGGAAAGAAGTTTTTTGCTCTTGGAGCCAGCATTTCCCAAATGCTTCCCTCAGACAACCAGCAAACCCCAACACAATGAGCCCCAAGGAAGCACTGTACATCGTATTAGGTCCTGATGAGAGAGATGGAGAAATGTCAACTCTGCTCTTTGCCCCTGAGAAGTAGCCCCTTTGACGTGTCTGTGCAGCCCACACAGGACAGCAGAAGACAATGACTGGGTTGAAGGAAGCTCCTAAATCAAGGAGAATGGGGGGAGGGAAGGAGCATGCTTCATTGATCCCATGCCATTGAGATCTGGAGTCAAATCCAGTGCCGACTAAGCCCTGACTTCTTGATACCACTCACACAGTGGAATAATGAGATGGTGGTTTGACTCACAGCTGTCTAGAAAGCCTTGTCACATCCTAAAGTAGAGACGCCACTTAGTAAGGTGGGTTTCAAACAAAGAGGATCTTCTGGCCTCAGGACACTCCTGGGGAAATGTGGGGTGAAGGAGCAGGGCATGGGACCCTGTGCCCTCAACATCAGTACAGGAATTCAGGGAAGGTGAAAGCCTTGTCCTGTGGGAACTGGTGTGGCCTGGATTTTCTTCCAGTTGCTTCGGAAGGAAATGCTGGAGCCTCGGGGGAAAGGTCACCTAGGCAGTACGTCAGTGCTCCCACCTGAGGGAAGACAGGAGCTGGGGTGGGGACAGGGAAAGATTTGTCAGTGGCATTGGAATCTTTGCTTCTTGAGGCCAAGTTCTCCCTTAGAAGCCAGGGATGGGTGGAAAAGCAGTCACTGTTGGCAAGGAGGTGTGGGAGGCCTGTGTGTGTCCCAGGAGGACAGGACACTGGGAGAGTTTGTCCTTGGAGGGGCGAGACTGAGGCCACTGCTGCTCTTCAGGCTGACGCATGGTGGAGGAAAGCCCCTGGAGGAGAAGAAACAAGGCCAAGGACAGTGAAAGGCAGGCAAGAGCCCAGACCTGTTCTACCTACTTCAGGAAGCTTCCTGGGGAGGAGACTGGGTGCAAGAAGGGGAGACTGGGTACAAAAGCTTGAGCTCATTTCTGTTTCTTGCAACTTAAAAACAAACTGTGTTTCTACCTACAATGGAGTCTGGTGTTGCCTTCCCAGCTCTGTGCCCATGAGAAGGGACAGAGAGACTGAGGGAGAGTGGCCACCACTGGAAGGGTCCCGGGGTGGGGCTGGGCTGAAAGCTGCTTCTGGGGCACAAGTGATCCCAGGCCAGGTGAGAAGGGAATGCAGGTGGCTTCTGGGACTTGTGAGCCAATGTGGCTGGGGAGGTGCCCAGTCTCTCTTTGGGGCTCTGTGGGTCTTTGTAGCGCAGTGACTGGCATTTGCCTCATCTCACCAAAAGCTGCCACCAGAGTGACAGAAAGAGTCCTAGCGAGTGTCCAGGCCTAGGTTCCCTCTCCTTGTACCTGGACAAGGTGAGGACCATCTTTGGAGCAAGAAGCACATTCTTAAAGAACCAGCCACAAACTAGGTCAGTTTCAGGGGTGGAGTGTCGCAATGCTTCCAGTGAGAGGCACATGGGTGTTGTCACTAGGGAGGGGCGAAGAGGTTCCGGAAAAATGCCCCCCACCCCACCCCCATCCCTACCTCCACTCTGCTTAACTTTCTTGTTTCATATTAGAGCTAAGCAATGGTTCTTTTGTTTTTAAGGGTTTTTTTTTTTTTTTTTTTAAATGAGTGAGACTGTTTTTCCCCTTGCACCCCTTTTGATTTGGTTCTCAGGAGTAGTTTGGAGTTTAGCAACCATGGCTTCTAGCTCTTTGGACTCTGATGCCTGTGAGGCTTCTCAGATGGTGATTTAGAGTCAAGGAACATGCAGTGCTGGGGCTGGAAAGGGCCTCGCAGATCACCCTTGACTGACGGCAGAGCTGAGACACTGAGGTTTGCCTACCGTCCGGGAACGAAGTCGCTGCCTCTATATTAAGCCGCTTCGGAGAAATGACTATAGACATCTTTCTGAAAACCCTTCAGAGAAGCAGATCCATCATTTTCTGTGACAGGGCGCTTCAGCGTTAACCATTTCTGAAGCTCAGGAAGTGGTTTTTATTTTATTATTTTATTTTTCAAAGAGTGTAGGGGCCTGGGGAAGAGGGTTGTTCCAACTTGCTCCAATATAATTGTAGGAAGATTTGACATTGCCATCTTTTTGGCCAAGGAGCTGGGACCAGAGAAGTGTGGCAAGGCTATGTTTTTCCAGAACTTTCCTGTTCCTTTTGGATTTGAGTCTAGTGAGTTTCAGAGCTGGTTATAAATCAAACTTATAAACAAAATGTATAATCATCTCTAGCTTGTAGACATGTGTACCAGGCAAACTATCATCTCTTCCTGCTTTGAATGCCCATTACATTTTCCGTGTATCACTTTTGTAGTATACACACACACACGCACGCACACACACACACACACACACACATATATATATATATATTTTTTTTTTTGAGATGGGATCTCACTCTATCACCCCACCTGGAGTACAGTAGTATGATCACAGCTCACTGCAGTCTTGACCTGCTGGGCTCAAGCCATCCTCTTCCCTCAGCCTCCTGAGTATCTGGGATTGCAGGCTCATGCCACCATGCTGGGCTAGTTTTTGTAGAGGTGGGATTTGCCATGCTGCCCAGGCTGGTATTGAACTCCTGGGCTCAAGCGATCCTCCCACCTCAGCCTCCCAAATTGTGAGGATTAGAGGCATGAGCCACTGAGCCTCGGTTTTGTGATATTTCTAATACTTGTTACTGTGCTACAGTCATTCATTTAATACATCATCGCTTCTGTACTGAATGTGAAGAGCTCTGAAGGCCTGAACTGTGTCCGGTCAATGCCTAGCACTTGGTAGGTCTTTGAAACACAATGTTGGGTCAATGACGCTCCCCACCATGGCAGAGGCCATCGTTTGTAACCTGGTACCCACCAGTGATGGATGAACCTCATTTTGGAGGTCACGATTCTCTATCATTGTTGTTTAGTTTCTTTTATATCTCTTTGCACAGAAAATGCAATTTAAAATACAAATGAATGGGTCACATTTTCAAAAGATTTTTTAATGGAGGGAATATTGCAAAAAACAGTTAATAGGCTGTCAGTGTTGAGGTATCAAGATTTCAGCCTAAGAGGACACAGGGATTGACTTACAGAAAACTTGCCCTTACTCTATGCCCCCTGAAGGGGTTCTGAATGTGTGGGGCTGGGGGATGTGGGGACAGGAAGCCTGTCTCAGGTTCAGAGGGTTAATGATGTCATCCTCTTGGAGGCAAATTTCTGTGGGAGGTACTGCCCTGCATCCAGAGAACCTAGCCATGATAGGTTTGAAATCTGTTTGGGCTCGGAGGGAAGTATGACCTGTCAATATCTCCTTTCTATCGTCGTTCATCTGATTTCTTTTTTTATTGTAAGCCATGAAGAAAGGATGCTTCAGTGTTTCTTTTCAGGAAGAAGAACTGGAATTCGATGGTAGGAAGCGAGCTTGCTGGCAGCCTCTGACCATGAGCTGCATTCAAAAATGCTTCCCAGGTCTAGGTCTGCATTTTTAAATGATGAAGTGACTTCCGTCTATTTCCTTCCAAGATGGTGCCCAAAGGCCTTGGGGCTTTGAGTCGGGGAGTCAGCATTCCGACAGACAGGTCCCAGCTGAGCTGAGCTGAGCACACACACTGTACTGGCCACCTGGAAGGGACTCGAAGACGACAACACGTTCAGATCAGTTTCCAAAACTGTAGGTGCTTTTGGCTCCTGGGACCTGGGTTGGTGCTTAAGTCCTCAGAAATGCCTGTCACAGGCCACACTTGGCCTTACTGAGCCCATGGCTGGCCCCTCAGTGACATGGACCCCAACAGCGTATCTGTTTGCTCATTTGTTTGGGGATAGGAGGTTTGGTATGAGGGGCAGTTGGTGGAAAACAAAGAGCAAGAAGACAATTTCCATTCAATTCCTAGTGGAACAATGAATTACTTGGGAGTGAATTGATGTGGGGAAAATACCAAATATTTTAAAGCAAAAGGAGTCACCGAAAGATCATTAAATCTACATTTATTCTGCTACACAGAATGATTATGAAGATGCCTCTTTGTGGCCGTTGGCGTTTAGAAATCCCTTGAAGTTGCCTGGAGGTTATCACTGCAGCAGTCACAGCTGCTACGAGTTATTTCCGGGAGGTGTGCCTTTCTGCTGAGGCCCCAGCTCTGTATTTTTGAAAGTTCCCCGTTTGTGGACAGATGCTCCATTAGTTCTCTATGCTTCTGTTAAAACTCAGGAAAAACAAAGGGACCTCATTCTTTTTGTAACAAAACACAAGTCGTTCTGATTATGATTGCTTCTATTCCTGCAAAATCACGCTGATTCTTGATAAAATGCAGCAATCACACGGTATGGTTCATTCTGCTTCTTGAAGGGCTTGCAAACCTTTACGCATGAAAGCCCACCATGCTCTAGCAGGCTGGGTAGATGGGGGAAAGATCAGAAGCAGGAGTTGTTCTGGTTTGTTGGCCAAAATGGAAAAGTCTGTGAAGTTGGATTCTCATACGCAAGATTGTAGAGTCACTTTTCCTTCTCATCAGGCGCCCTCATGATGCAAGAGAGCATATTCTGTAGCAGTGTCAACAAAGGGAACATCAGCAGATAGTGCTGTTCTGAGATGTTTTCTCAATGCTTGAGCTGGATTTGCTCTTAAGCACCTCCAGTTCTCTCTCCTGCCACAAGAACTAGTAAATCCAATAAACGTTTGTCCGGTTCCAGATTGTACACAGCCAGTCCTGTATAAAGGCACGGAGAGAGACAAAGTGGGTTAGATCCAGTCCAAGCTCCCTGGGTGCCTGTTGGGAAGTAAGATTCTCATACAAGAAGACTAACGTGGTCACAGAAAGAACAGAGTCACTATATATACTGAGGACCCAGTGGATGACACAGACAGACTGCTGTCAGAGTTCAGAGAAAACCAAACTGCAACACGGTAGGACTTGATGGTCCAGAAGCCTTGGTTCCGGAGGAAAGAAGCTCACCCTTTAGCGAGAGGTGTAATCTTTTCTTTCACTTCTTTCTCTTCTCTGGGTTCATAAACATATATGAGGATCTGGATTGTAACTTGCCTTTAACTTGCAGTGCATGCTAGAAAATGGAAGTGCTTACCTTGACCACTCTTGAGTAAATGCTCCCTTAGTTAGAAAACGGACGTTTTCTTAGGGATTGCTAGGATTAGGTCCAAAATCGCACATGGAAAATCAGTGTTCTCTAGCACCAAAGTCAGTCAGGAGGGTTGTAAAGAAAAAGTATGGGGTCTGCAGGCCTCTACTTCTGTCTCTGTCCCAGACTGGCAGTTTCATTTTAAGCAAATGGTCATCTTTGAACAACAACAATGACAATGATGACAATAATGACAAAAGTCTAAATAAAAGAATATCTTGTTGTAATGATTGTTGTACGATGGGAAATACTATGATCCCATTATCCTCAAAGAACTTCTCCGTTCTTTCCTGTTGGATTCTCCAACTTTATCCGTCTGTTTTTTTTTTTTTTCCTTCTGTCAATCATTTGTGCTTGTAAAAGGCAAAGGGCTTTGGAATGAGACAGTTTGGGTTTGTGATTTGGCTCTGCCACTTAGTAACTGTGGACTTGGGTGAATCACTCGCCATCTGGGACCCTCAGTTTCCCCATCCAGACATGATGGTAATATGCCTACTTCTTAGGATTGCTGGAAGATTAACTGAGATTGATCCTTGTGAAATGCATAGCAGAAAACTGGCATGTGCTAAGGACTCAATAATAGCATCTCTTGTGCTTTAAGGATCTGTTTCATGGTTGTGACCAGCTTTAGGGGATCCACGCTGGTGGTCTGCTGTCCTGAAGAAAAGTGGGAATGTACTTCCCCACCTCTGCAAGGTTGGGGCAACCCTGGCCTGCAAGAGTGGCTTGAGGGGTGTCAGTCCCATTTGCTTTAGATGCCCTCGTTTTTGGTGATTGGATATTGGTCACACTGATTTCATGCTGCACCTGGGGTGCTTGGTTTATCCCATCTACCAACTGATGTTTGGCAGCAGAAAGGACACAGCCAAAGCCAAGCACAGCAAAGAATCAGGGGTGATAAATCTGGACTATTGAAGGTGCTGGAATTGGGCAGTTGGGCCTCATCCTATGACGTCCTACCTCTGTCTTCTTTGAGATGTCTGGCTTAGTACTCCCAAGAGAGAAATGGGGATCAAAGCCTTGCAACTAGGGGTGGAGGTGAAATGCCTAAGTGTACACAGGCAATGTGGCTGGAACCTCTGCGCCCCTCCTGGCGCTATCACTTCCCAGTTAGGCCATCCTGAACCCATTATCTCACCTCTTTGTGCCCTAGTTTGCTCATCTCTAAAATGAGAAGAATCATACCTACTTCATGAGGTTGCTATTGGATTAAAGGACTTAATAGACACAAAACAATAAACAGTTCCCAGCACATGATAAATAAATGTTAATGCACTGATGCTCAATAAATGTTAACTATTTTAATTCATTATCCAACTCACTGACATTCGAATGGAATTACAGTCAGTTCCCTGAGGAAGGCAGCTGGTTTTCTGTCCCTGTGGCCATTGGCTATTACAAATTTTAATAAAGATACCATTCCCTCCCCTTGTACTAGATTTTCCTCCGTCATTACAGCTTCCCGCCACTGACACATCATTGCTGTGATTAGTAGGTGTAGGAAAAACGTTGTGGTCTGGTCTATGTCGTGAAAATATTTGCGGGAGGCCCCTTTGATTAGCTTTGTTATTGCTTTTAATGCACTACACATGGGCAGTAACACGTGTTTGGAAAGAGGCCATATTGCTTTTCAAGACAGATGATCACAAACTAGCTTTCATTCATTTGTGGAGTCAAGGAACTCCAGCAAACGTTCCCAAGAACGGCCACCAGATATTCGCTGGTATTCTCCCTGTGACCGCCAGCGTTCCTTATAATCTTTCCCCGCCCTGGGTCTCTCAATGATGCAGATATAAAATAACATCTGAATTTTAATAATTTTGATTTTATTTTTATCAAAGTTGCACATGTACATAGTTTAGAGAGTCAGATTACGAAGCTTATTATGAAAAATGGTGATCCTTGCCCAAAACCCACCTACACTTTCCTAATCTCTAGAGAATATCACCTTTTTTTTTTTTTTTTTCTGATGAAGTCTCACTATGTTGTCCAGGCTGGTCTTGAACTCCAGGGCTCAAGGGACACTCCTGCCTCAGCCTCCTGAGTAGCTGGGACTGCAGGCATGCTATTCAACAATTTTAATTGTTCCTTTGGTATTAACCTCCGTTATCTCTAAGTAACATGTTTTGAGTGCTATTTCTTGAATTTCACCATTAGGCATTTTCTGTTTTCTTTCCACTGCTGGAGATGAAACTTACTTTCTCTTTCACCAAATCTGCCCCTCAGCTACCTCTGATTACCTCTCAACATTCACTCCCCACTCCCCATTCTCCCACTACGGTTATGTAGTAAATGTGGTCATGCTATTTTATGTTAGTGTTAATCACAACCAAGACTTTAAAAATACTATGATTACCCTGTTTTCTTACAAAGTTTTCACTTTCTTGGAGTTAATAATTGTCTTATATTTGTTTAGTTTTTAAAAATAATGATCAGGGCCAGGCGCGGTGGCTCAAGCTTGTAATCCCAGCACTTTGGGAGGCTGAGGTGAGTGGATCACCTGGGGTCAGGAGTTTGAGACCAGCCTGGCCAACATGGTGAAACCCTGTCTCTACTAAAAATACAAAAATTAGCCAGGCATGGTTGCATGCACCTGTAATCCCAGCTACTTCGGAGGCTGAGGCAAGACAATAGCTTGAACCCAGGAGACGGAGGTTGAAGTGAGCTGAGATAGCACCATTGCCCTCCAGCCTGGGTGACAGAGGGAAACTCTGTCTCAAATATAAATAAAATAAAATCAAGATAAATAAGCCCTAAACGTCTGCTTGTTTTAGTCTCTGCTCCATGTGTTCAGATTCATCTGGTGTGCAATACATTTATGTTTTGGAAAGTTCCTTGCGTGTGATTGACAACCTGGTGATTGCTCTCTGGCCTTGAAATCTCCCTTCCCCTCATCCTAAAGATACTCCTTGGCCCTTTAAGGGGTTGGAGCCCTGTTTCCTGGTTTCTGTGTCTTCATGTCTTCCCCCTCCTTTCCTCACTTCACTTGCTGGAGAACCTCCCCTGGTTTTCTGTTTTCTCCCCTCAATATTTTAGTATCTTGTCTTTGTCTCCAGTGATTAAAGCGTCACAAAGCTCTATCTTGGTGTATGTCTCTTTTCGTTCATTCTCTGGGGCCACTCAAGCTTTTACAATCTGGAAACCCACGTGCTTAAATTCTGGGAAAATTTCTTGAATAATGTATTTGATAATCTCCCTCTACCTTTCTTTTTTCTTTGTTTTGGAATTCTAAAACAGATCTCTAATTTTTTTTTTTTTTTTTTTTTTTTTTCTGCCCAGGCTGGAGTACGGTGGTGCAATCATAGCTTACTGCAGACTCGACCTCTTGGACTCAAGGGATACTTGCATGACCCTTGAGTGCTAAGTGTAGTTACTATCTAAGCAATCTCTGCAAGTTGACTGGTCTTCACGAGATGAACGTTCCATGCAGTAGAAGGGTGGAAATGCTCCCTCTTCTCTTAACCTTTTTGCCTAATCTATCAATTCAAGCTTCTGCTAATTCAACAAGCAGTTGGAGATGGCGGGAGACCCTAGACAATGTTTCTCTTTATAATACCCATATTGCTCAAGTCTCTTAAACTTTCCAAAGATAGTACTTACTCAAAGCCAGTTTTCACCTTAGATCTGGAAGTGTTTATAAAAATGGTTTAGTTCACGTTTATAGATGAATATACAAAGGCCAAAACTGTGAACTGGCTTGCCCAAGGTCACACAGGCAATATGAGGGACAAGACCTTAATTCCAGCCACAAATGGAAAAGAAGCAGTTTTATCTATTTTTAAGGACAGTTTGGCCAATTATAGACTGTTTGGAATCTTTATAAGTGCATAGGTCCTTCTGTTTCTGTCTATGGCTAGGGAAACGGAGAGCTGTTTATTTTTAGTTTGGAAAAGTGACGATGTAGGCTGGGCACAGTGTCTCATGCCTGTAATTCCAGCATTTTGGGAGGCCAAGGTGCCAAGGTGGAGGGATTACTGGAGCCCAGGAGTTCAAGACCAGCCTGGGCAACATAGTGAGACTCTGTCTCTACTAAAAATAAAAAAAATGAGCGTGATGTGGTGACACATGCCTGTGGTCCCAGCTACTTGGGAGGTTGAAGCAAGAATATCACTCACTTCATCCCAGGAGTTCGAGGCTGCAGTGAGCTATGGTCTTGCCTCTGCACTTCAACCTGGGTGACAGAGCAAGACCTTGTCTCAAAAAAGTAAAAATAAAAATAAGAAAAGTGAAGATGTGAATAGGATATAAAATCATACATAAAAGTTGAATCCCAGGCCAGGTGCAGTGGCTCACGCCTGTAATCTCAGCTCTTGGGAGGCTGAGATGAGATGATTGCGTGAGCCTGGGAGTTTGAGACCAGCCTCAGCAACACAGCAAGGCCTCATTTCAATTTTTTTTTTTTTAAAATGAAAAAATAAAAAAAATTGAAATTTTATAACAAAGAAAAAATATATAGAAAATAATGAGAAGTAAATGAGAGAGGGAGGGAGAGAGAGAGAGAGAGTAAGGATTTTCTAGCTCACTTTCAGCTTACATCCTTATGAGCAAGGCACATCTCCCTGGGAGCCAGGTTCAGAGGAGAGCAGTTGTACTTAGTATCACGAGTAGCAGTTGCTCAAATGTGGAAACCATAAAGAAGATCCTTAGTTGGGAAACTCTGATTTTCAGATGAAAACCATCGCTGCCTTCCTCCTGTTTCAGCTACATGCCTTAGCGTGCCCGCTGATGTTGAGGAGGGGACAAAAGCTCTCCCTGGTCACCTTCTTAGGCAGCAGACGCGCCTGCAAGATGGTAGCATTCCTCTTAGGGTTTATGGTCCTCCTTCCTCCTACTTGGGGGCCCGTGAGCAGGCTAAAGAACGAAAATGAGCAGAACAGTCAGACCCACGTTGATCCGGGGTCTGAAGCAATCGGCAGCCTCAGAGCTATGGCAAAATGCACAACGTTTGACTGAAGTACTTAGTGCAGTTAGTTGACCAAACCACCAATGTGGTTGCGAAAAGAAGCTGAGTTGGACGGACTTGCTCGATTCATAAAACTGGTTCGAGCCTGTGGGGGCGCAGCCCTCACCTCGCTGTTTCTGGCATCTCTAACTGTACTTATCAGCAGGGATGACTTTGATTTGTATAATGTAAGAAAAAAGCAGCTCAGTAAAAACGCACTTGGTTCTGTGTCTTTACATGAGCGGCTAACAAATTAGCACAAGGGAAGCTTTCGCAAATGAGAGATTAAATTTCCTTGTTTATGTTGGAAATCTCCCCTCCGTCTCTGTCAGCAAATGTGCTATAACATTCTTTCCGTGCTGGGCAGCTTTCAGTTCGTTTGTTATTTTTACTTCTTTTGTTCTTGCTGTTAGGCTTCAGAGTGACCATCTCTGTGGGGTAGATAGAAACTCTTGTCTGGGCTTAGGGAAGGCTTCTTGGGAGGCGGTGGGGGGTGGGAGTGGAATGGCGAGAGGATTGGCAGACAACCGACAGGATGCTTAGTGCCAGGAGTGGTGTTGGAGTGGAGTTTATTTTTTCTAAGCATAAGTATGCCCCAAACATTGCATGGGATGTACTTACACTAAAAAAAAGTACCCTTGTTTATCTGACATTCAAATAGGACTGAGGGCCTGTGTTTTTATTTGTGAAATTCAGGGAGCCACAGTGCCCCTTTGGTGAGGGGAGGAAGTGCCTGTGGGGCTGAGACATTTCCAGGGCTGTAGGGAGGGAGCTGCTCTTCCCATTGTCCTTTTCTTTCCCTAGACAGAAAGAAGACTAGTTTTTTTTTTTTAATTTAAATTATTTTTTATATATTTTTTTTTGTGGGGACAGGGTCTTGCTGTTGCTCAGGCTGCTCCTAAACTCTTAGCTTCAAGAAATCCTCTCACCTTGGCCTCCCAAAGTTTTAGGATTACAGGCATGAACCACTGCACCTGGCCTTAGACTAGGTTTTAACTTAAAGCCTGCCACTTACTTGTTTTAGGGACCAGGTGAGGACAGTGGGTCATTGCCTGTGGCACAAACCCAGCAACAAAGATAAATAATATTTGAATGCAACATAAGATAAATTGGAAAATGAACACTTCTGTCTTTATTTAAAAATGTCATAATTTGTTCATCATTAATCTTTGGTGTGGTGGCATGCACCTGTAATCCTAGTTATTTGTAAGTTTGAGGCAGTAAGAGTGCTTGAGCCCAAGAATGCAAGGTTGTAGTGAGCTATGATTGTGCCACTGCACTCCAGACTGGGCGATAGAGTAAGACCCCAACTAAAAAAAAAATGCTCCAATGTTATATTAGTCCATTGTTGTATGTGGACAAGGTAAACATTTTTTAGCAATACAAATACTTGGAATCTTTAGTGTGATAGTTTTGTTTGTATTTGTGTTCTGTGATATTTAGAAATCCTGGATAGCTATGGTTTATGCATTCAACTCATGGTTGGTACATGTAAACCCAGTGTTTTGGACTTGCCATGTGGAATAAATGGAGCCAAATGTCAGTCAGTTATATCACCCATTTGGCTGAGAAAGACATGCGCTGCTCATATAATAATCAGTGTACACAACACGCATGCATGTGCACGCGTGCACGCGTGCGCGCGCGCACACACACACACACACATACTCTCTCTCTCTCTGCCTCCAATACATAAAGAGTTAAAAGCAGAGATTAGGCTACTCTGGGCACTTATCCTAAAAAGTATAACCACCCTATGGGGTAGCCCTGCTCTGCGAGGACTAAAAATAACTTTATTTTTATAAAAATAAAAAAGCAACCAATACACATAAATACAAAATAAAAGTGGAGATTAGAAGAATAAAAATACGGGAGGGGAGCTTAAGAAAGTGGGTGAGGGATGCTTAAAAAATACAGAAGAAAGAAAACTTAGGACAGCACTGGCATTAGTTGAATGAATGAATGGAATGAATGAATGCAATGAATGAATGAGGGAGGGAGGGAGGAAACAAAGACAGCCCTGGGCTCCATGAAGCACATGGCAAGGAATACGATGTGGGGGTAGATCCCGGTGGAGTCAGGCAGTGATCGCTCCATAGCCTCTCCTCTGTTGGGTGGTGGCTGAAGCGCTCCTAACCCCTAGCCCAGTGCTCTGGTAGTGATGAAAAACTCGCATTCTAGTTACTGACTTTATTTTTGCATCATTTAATACCTCGTGGTATTCTGAAGAAAAGTGACCAACTGCCCTATTTAGAAATTAGAGCTATCTCAAAAATAAATCCGACGTACCGTATTTTAGCAGATGATGTGTGTTGAATTTAGAAGTTTGTAAATGAACAAGAGTAGGAGTCTCTTAATGAACAGTTTCACCTACATGAGTTTATCCTGAGAAAATCTTGAATTTGAGCAAAGAGTAACTGACGATGTTTTCTGTAGAGCTGTTTCCAGCCTCAAAGACTGCAACTACCTAAACACAATAATTGAATTGTTAACTAAATTATGAAACAATTATACAATGAAATTGTGTATAGTCATTAAACAGTCACCTTGTAAAACAATATTTAACAATGTGGGGAAATGTCCATTTCATAGATTGTTGGATGAAGATATTACATAAGAATGAATGAAGTATGATCATTAAAACACATGATCGTGTATCTATGCATATCATCTATCTAATTGTATATAATCTTTATAGACATCTAGTCTATAGAGAATTGTGTGAAAAGCGATAGAAAGGAAAGAAAAACCTAAGTTCTATGAAAAAATGTTGACAGCAGCAGCTTCATTGGATGGTGGGATTTTAGATGATTTCATTTTCCTTCTTCACAGTTTTCACTGTTTTTGTTTTTTGTAATGAACTTGTTACTTTCACAGTTACAGATAAATTAAAAGCATTCACTTTTAAAGGAAAAAATCCAGATTATAAAATAATTGTGTGGAAAATGGTCTTACCACATGTGTAGCTATGTATGTCTGTCATGCCTAAAAAAATGGATCATAAATAAATGTAACAAAATGTATACAGTTTCCACAGGTGATAAAATTGTAGGCGATAAATACTGTTCTTGTATTTTACAATTGTTTTGGCCAAAAACATGTAATACTTTGGAAAGCAGAAAGAAAATACAATAAAAAGAATTGGCCAGGCTCAGTGACTCATGCTATAATCCCAGCACTTTGGGAAACCAAGGTGGGCAGATCACCTGAGGTCAGGAGTTCGAGACCAGCCTGGCCAACATGGTGAAACTCCGTCTCTACTAAAAATACCAAAATTAACCAGGTGTGGTAGTGGGCGCCTATAATCCCAGCTACTCAGGAAGCTGAGGCAGGAGAATCGCTTGAACCTGGGAGGCAGAGGTTGCAGTGAGCCGAGATTGCGCCATTGCAGTCTAGCCTGGGTGACAGGAGTGAAACTCTGTCTCAAAAAAAAAAAAAAAAAAAAAAGAGAAAGTACAATAAAAGGAATCTATGAATAACCTCTGGATAAAGGAAGGTATTTAAATTACATGTAATAATATTCTTTCTCTCAGTATCTTTTTGTGAAAGACGCTTAAGATGCATTTTCTTTCTTTTTTGAATAGGGTCTCACTCTGTCGCCCAAGCTGGAGTGCAGTGGTGTGATCACAACTCCCAACAGTCTCAACCTCCTGGGCTCAAATGACGTTCCCGCCTCGGTCTCTCAAGTATCTGGGACTACAGGTGTATGCCACTACGCCCAGTTATTGTTTTTGCATTTTTTGTAGAGAAGGAATTTCTGCATGTTGCCCAGGCTGGTCTTGAGCTCTTGGGCTCAAGTGATCCACCCGCCTGGGCCTCCCAAAGTGCTAGGATTACAGGCACGAGCCACTGTGCCCTGCCTTAAGATGCGATTTCAAATGAAAGTTACTTATAAGAGATAATGCCAACTCTTGGAGTTATTCTTGCGCATGGATCCCTGCAGACACTTCTGCTTACTGCCTTTCTGCCAGGTGTCTCTCCGTCTCATAGATAGTGGCGAGGTAAATTTTCTGTAGCACACAGATACAATCACACCACATCCCTGTTCAAAAACCTACACATTCCTGTTACGATCACAATAAACTCCAGCCTTTCTTTGCCCATCGTGAAGTTCCTTCACTGTCTCGTGGCGATCTGTTTTCCTGTCTATCCTTCCAGACTCCACAATATGCATGGATTCATCAACCCATATTTAATGAATTCTTGTTACGTGTGGGACACCATGCGAGGTGCTGACATACATAGTTTGTTCTCGTCGAACTAGACAACTCAGCTTTCTCATCTGTGATTTGTGGTTAGTCATCTCTGTGTTTTCTCTTAGGCTGTTTTCTTTTTACGAATGTTCTTTCTTCCACTTCTGCTTTTCAAATTCCACCCTTTCTGTGAGTCCCAGCCCAGGTGCCACCTACTAGTTCCAGGTGGTGATGGCTATGTTTTTCTGAAGAATTCCTTCTTTGTACATTTCTTACAGCTCTCCTCCACACACTGTATTTTACTCCAGCCCGCAGAGATTTTGAGTCACACAGGGACTAACCTGCTTGGGACAGGGCAGGGCTGGGGGATGGCTGGGTGGAGATGAGGAGTGAATATCAGAATCGTGGTGGGCAGGACTTATGGTGGTTTAAAACAGACTATTAAAAATAACCATTACCAGGCCGGGCACCATGGCTCAGGCCTGTAATCCCAGCACTTTAGGAGGCCAAGGTGGGCGGATTGCCTGAGGTCAGGAGTTCAAAACTAGCTTGGCCAACATGGTGAAACCCCATCTCTACTAAAAATACAAAAATTAGACGGTTGTGATGGCAGGTGCCTGTAATCCCAGCTACTTGGGAGGTTGAAGCAGGAGAATTGCTTGAACCCTGGAGTGGAGGTTGCAGTGAGTTGAGATTATGCCACTGCACTCCAGCCTGGGTGGCAGAGCAAGACTCTGTCTCAAAAAAAAAAAAAAAAAAAAAAAAAGAAAGAAAAAAAGGAAATAACAATAAAAGAGAAAAATTACCTCCTGTTTATTTTATAGGTTAGTATGACAGTTTTTTGGACCTTTTAAGTGACAGTATCAAAAGGGGCACGGATTAAAAATGGTGAGCCAGACTGCTTGACGGGATTGTGTGAGTGTCTCTATAGCTGCTGATGGAATGAATGAATATAAAAGAATACCTGAAAATTACTTTCTCCACCAGTTGCAGTGGCTCACGCCTGTAATCCCACCACTTTGGGAAGCTGAGACCAGCGGATAAAAAGGTCAAGAGTTCGAGGCCAGCCTGGCCAACATGGTGAAACCCTGTCTCTACTAAAAATACAAAAAATAACCGGGCATTGTGGCGCACGCTTGTAATCCCAGCTACTTGGAAGGCTGAGGTGGAGAACTGCTTGAACCCGGGAGGCAGAGGTTGCAGTGAGCCAAGATCACACCACTGCATTCCAGCCTGGGTGACAGAGTGAGACTCTGTCTCAAGAACAAACAACAACAACAACAACAAATCCACCCCCGTTTTCCAGAGTTAACATGAGGCCTCCCTCTTGCTGTTGTACATTCTACGGGTTTTCACAAATGCATAATGACATGCATGCATCCACCATTGTAGCTTCATACAGAATGGTTTCATTGGTCTAAAAATCCTTTGTGCATAGACTATTCATCCCTCCCTCTCCCCAGACCCCTGGCAACCACTGATTTTTTTTTTTTTTTTTCCAAGACAGGGTCTCACTCTGTCACCCAGGCTGGAATGCAATGGTGTGACCATAGCTCACTGTAGTCTTGAACTCCTGGGCTCAAGCAATCCTCCTGCCTCCTCCTGTAGCTTTTTTGATTTTCAGTAGAGACAGGGTCTTGCTATGTTGTGCAGGCTGTTCTCAAACTTCTGTGCTCTAGCGGTCCTCCTGCCTCGGCCTCCCAAAGTGCTGGGATTACAGGTGTGAGCCACTGTGCCTGACCTACCATTAATCTTTTCACTATCTCTATAGCTTTGTTTTTTCCAGAATGTCATATAATTGGAATCATATAATATGTAGCCTTTTAAAGACCGGCGTCCTTCACTAAGTAATATGTATTTAAGTTTCCTCCACAACTTTTGGGGTTTGATAGCTCGTTTCTTTTTCAAGCTGAATAACATTCCTTTGTTTGGATGTACCAGAGTATATTTATGCACTCACCTACTGCAGGACATCTTGGCTGCTTACAGATTTTGTCAATCATAAATAAACCTGCTGTAAACATCCATCTGCAGGTTTCTGGGTAGACGCCAGTTTTCAACTCCTTTGGACAATTACCGAGGAGCACAATTGCTGGGTCATACGGGAAGAGTAGGTTTAGCTTTGTAAGAGATCGCCAAACTGTCTCCCAAAGGGGCTGCACCATGTTGCATTCCCACCAGTCATGGATGGAGAGATCCTGTTGCTTCACCTCTCCTCCTGCATTTCGAGTTTTCAGTGTTCTGGATTTTGGTCATCCTTGTAGGTGTAATAGGTGTGGAGTGGGAACTCACTGCTGTTTAATTTGTGTATGCCTGATGTTGTATGAGAAGTATCTTTTCATATGCTTATTTGACATCCGTAGCTCTTCTTCAGTGACGTGTCTATCCAGATTTTTTGCCCATTGAAAAATTGGACTTTTTGTTTTCTTGTTGAAAAAGTATTTTTGGCCACAGTTTGCCCGTGTGTAATGGGAAGTGAACTCCAACCAACGCTCCAGCGATCTAAAGATGACACTGTCCGACACCAACTCAGGTAGAGGTGACACTATCCAATGCCAGCTCAGCAATCTAAAGGTGACACTGTCCAACACCAACTCAGGGTAGAGGTGACACTGTCCAACAGTGACCCAGGTAGAAGTGACACTGTCCAACACTGACTCAGGTAGAACTGACACTATTTAACACAAACTCAGGTAGAAGTTACACTATACAATACTGACCCCAGTCCCGGTGACACTGTCCAACACCAACTCAGGCAGAGGTGACACTGTCCAACACTGACCCAAGTAGAGGTGATACTGTCCAACACCAATGCAGAGAGAGGTGATACTGTCCAGTACTGAACCAGTAGAGGTGACACTGTCCATCGCATTACTGAGCCAGGTAGAAGGGACACTGACACTGACCCCATAGAGGTGATACTGTCTGTGACTGATTTGCTGAAAATGACAACTTCTTCCAAAGCAGCATTTTGAGAAGTTAATAATAATGATAATTTTTGATTTCCATCACAACTTGGCTCTTTTTTCACTCCCTGTCCTTGGTGAGACCGTGTAGCTGGGTGGAAACCCAAAGGCTGAATACAGCTTCCTCAGCGGTGGGCGTTGAATGATGTCCACATTGAATGACTGTGGTCCCAGACTCTCTCTCTCACTACTCCATTTTCCTGGGCTCCCCTGTACCCTTCTGTCTACCTCACTGGGAAGTCCTTGCAGACACTCTCTTCCCAATACCAGAATAGGGACCTTCTTCTGAACTTTCCATCCTGTCCTTCTGCTGTCAAAGTGCCTCTCACAGGGTCTTCATGACTGTTATCCTTCCTGTGAGACCCAGGTTCAGAAGCCACCAAAAGCAGGTTAGATTCTGGGACTCTGTCTTGTTTACTTTCGTATCCTCAATGTCTAGTAGACATGAAATCAATCTAAATTAAATCTAAATTAAAAGAATATCTGCAACAGATATTTATGGCACATCTGTGTGCTTGGAATTGTGCTATTGGCTTTGGAAAGCTTCACAAAAAGACTCCGAAGATTTCTACCCACTAGGATGTTACATTCTTACAGGAAGTAATGACTATTTGAACAGATGAGTGTGAATTAAAATTGCAGAGGGAGAAGATGGATCCTTATGTTAATTTATTCACAATATTACCATGAATTTGCAAGATTGAAATGTACCTACATCTCTATATCTTTTTGTGGCTTGAGAGTTCATTTCCTTTTAGCACAGATATATGTTATATATCTGTCTAATATCTATATCTATCTCTTTATCATATCTGTCTATCATCTCTGTCTGTTTAATGTTTTGTACTTTCCCACACCATGATCTCTGCCTCGAGGTGGACAGGTAGAAAGAAGTCAGAAGGTGCCCTCTCAGCTCCCTTTCCAGCTAGGATTTTAGCAGCTGGATATGGCCACATGTGAGGCTTGGATTTAGATGTGAGTCTCAGAGGCTGGAGATGGGCACAGATTCTGTTTTGCTGGGGAGGGTGGTGGAGGCACTGAGCCTCTCTGGAAAGTGCTGTGGCAGACCCAGTGTTCTGGGACTGTACCTGCAAGCAGTTTGCAGAGGAGGACAATTGGCAGACTGCTCTTGGCTGGATAGTTTTCAAGCCTAATTCTTTGGCTCTCCAGGACCTTCTGTGAGTTTCCTAATAGTCTTTAATAAATTTTCTGCTTAGGCTAGTTAGAGTGTGTGCAACACAGAGCCCTGGTGAATGCAGATCTCTCTCCTGGGTGTACCCTCAGCCCCGTTCTTTCTCCCAATTCCATGCTGTATTTAGTCAGGAATGACCGGGCAGAGATGACCTCAGTCAGCTGTGAACACTGCCAGGGCTGTCTCTCTAGTGGGAATTAGAGGTCTCCCAGCCTTGGAAGGCAGCAACTCCCATCAGAAGGGCAACTTATTGAGTTTGGGATGAAATCCAACTTTTCATATAGGTAATTATGCCAGAATTCAGGTCAACCTCTAGGCTGGGTTGACTCATATTCTGTGATATATAGGAAGTAAAACACTGTTTGAGCTGCCACTGTAGCATTTCCCGTGGAGCTTTAAAATGTCTTTTAATTATTTGTACATTTCTATTGAACTGCTAATGATTCTGCTCTTCTGAGTACCACGCTTTGCCTGCTTGAAAAATAAATACACCAAACAACTACGGATGAAGGACTGTAGTTAAAGGATGGAATGCTGTCATGAACACTTTGAGAATGGTGACAGTTGGCATTTTCCCAAAGTAAACTCAAAGGTTCAAACTATTAAAAAGGCTGAGGTGGCCAAACTTGTCTACTGTACTCCAAGATCATCTAACAAGATCATGACTAAATCCCGGCCAGGAAAACATTGACTTTAGTAATTTTGTTGGTTCTGGGTTTTCAGTGTTGAAATCTTCCTCGCCCTGTTCACTCTCTTCCCAATGCCTCTAGAACTATCTGAGATATGGGTCGGGTGTGGCGAACACAATTCTTTTGTTAGCCTTTGTCAGAAACATGAGGGGAAGAAAATGTACATAAAATCAACATAAAGTCAGGCAGTGGCACCTGGGAGCCAAAATCCCCTCTATCATCAAATTCTTACTTTTTGTTGGTGACCTTGCTCATGGGGAACGAAGCTGCGGGAAACTTCTTGGTTTAGCTCTTCTACTCTGGTTTCTTTCACAGGCAATTAAACTTCCGGGTCTCAGTTTCCTGAGAGTTCACCTCTGCTGCTCTTACTTTCATTATTTCCAAATCTGAAAATCAGTCATCCTATCTCTGGTACACCCTCAGTTACATCTAGGAATCCCTAGGTTGTTTTGAAAGCTCGAACACACACTTTATAACTTAATAGCCGGGAGAAAGGGGAAACATCACAGTCAATATTTTACCTTTTCCATGACACCATCTTGTACTCCCTTGTCTTCTTTCCACCAATCCTTCTGCCCCCATCAATCAAGGGTACTTCCTGTGTCATCCAGATGGCACTTCCTGTGCCATACATAAACTCTTGCCAGGGATAAGTTTTGGCTGAATTGTCAGCTTGTTGATTATAGCACAGCTTAATTATAGCTATATGACATTAGTCATAAATGGCTCCAGGGCCAGACAGTGGGCTTGTATAACTTTTGAGGGTGCACTTTACAAGTAGGTTTTGAGGAATAAATACAAAGTAGAGTAGGTTTTGAAGAGTAAATATCAGATACCTCAGCTTTAAGAAGAAGTACCCTAGACATGCTTCCGGCCCGCGGTGAGGTCAGCTCTGTGGATGACTCAGAAACCTTTACCTTGTAAAGGGCCATGGTGAGGCATAGATATTTGGTACAAAATATAAAACTTTGGTGTATTAGTCCATTCTTACATTGCTATAAAGAAATACCTGAGACTACGTAATTTATAAAGAAAAAGGTTTTATTGGCTCCTGGCTCCATGGGCTGTACAGGGAGCATGATGGCTTCTGCCTCAGGAAAATTCCAATCATGGTGGAAGGTGAAGGGAGAGCAGGCACTTCCCATGGCCAGAACAGCAAGAGAGAGAGGGATGAGGTGCCACACACTTCTAAACAACCAGATCCCATGAGAATTCACTATCACGAGAACAGCACCAGTGAGATGGGGCTAAACCATTCCTGACAAATCCCACCCCATGATCCAATTACCTCCCACCAGGCTCCATCTCCAACACCTCCAACACTGGGGATCACAATTTGAGATGAAATTTGGGTGGGGACATAGATTCAAACCATTGGATTTGGTAACTTCTTCTGTGAGAACAGCCACTCTAACCTACACTCTTATCCCTGGACATCTGTGACTTCAGACCAATCAAACCATAAGCACATCCAACCAATCAGAACCCAGGAGATCCCTGATGCCCACCACGGGGTCACTCAGAAGGTTGTTTATGCAACCATCAGAGTGCAGTAAGCAGATTGTAGAGCACTGATGTGGCCCTGTGTCAACAACACATCTTAGTGCTTATCAGCACTTTCAAGCATCTCCGGCTTTCTTCTGCAGTGTTATTAGTAGTCCATCTTGTCCCCACCTTGTTAGTGTTCCATTGCCTTGATTTTTTCCTACCATGTAAACTTCAGGATAATGTGTCTAAGCCAAAGGAGCTATCCACATGGTAAAAGCAATTGACCACTAATTAATCGTAATAAAAATATTGTGCCTACTTAAAAAAATGTAAGTGGAATTTATTTAAGAATTTGAGTGCTGCAGTGTTTCCAGTTTCAAGATGGCCGCCTGAGCTATTTGGTGAAACTTCTTCCACCTTTCTCCATCCCTCTAGGTGTTTTTTTTTTTTTTTCTGAACCTGGATGTGACGTATTAAAGGACCCGACGGAAATAGAATGGAAGGCATTCTAAAATGGCTGACCATACACTGAAGGATGCACACAGCCTCGGCTGCACCAGCCCTCAATATCTGGTGGAGAAGATCATTCGAATGTGAATCTATGAGTCCAAATAATGGACAGAGGAGTGCTTTGGACTTATGACTGAACTTGTAGCCGATAAAGCTATGGAGTTAATGTTTGTGGGTGGCGTCTATGGTGGCAACATAAAACCAACACCCTTTCTGTGTTTAATCTTGAAGATGCTTCAAGTTCAATCCGAGAAAGGTATCATTGTAGAGTTTATCAGAAATGAAGATTTCAAGTATGTTCATGTGTTGGGGGCACTTTACATGAGGCTGACGGGCACTGCAATTGATTGCTACAAGTACTTGGAGCCTTTGTACAATGACTATCGAAAAGTCAAGAGCCAGAACGAAATTGGGGGTTTGAATTGATGCATGTAGGTGAGTTTATGGATGAATTAGTGCTCAGTGAGAGAGTCTGTGATATCCTTCTGCCCTGGCTACAGAAACGCTAGGTATTAGAGGAAGCTGAGCAACTGGAGCCTCGAGTTAGTGCTCTGGAAGAGGACATGGACAGCGTGGAGTCCAGTGAAGAGGAAGAAGAGGAGGATGAGAAGTCGGAAAGAGTGCCATCACCTGATCACCGCCAGAGAAGCTACGGAGACTTGGACAAGCCCTGTCGCTCTCCCACACTGCGCTACAGAAGGAGCAGAAGTCTGTCTTCCAGAAGGCGGAATCGTTCTCCCAAAAAGAGAAGCCTCTTCCCCCGCCAAGAAAGGCATTGGAGCAAGAGTCCCAGACGTCACCACAGCAGATTCTGAGATAGGCGGCACAGATCCCGTTTCAAGTCCCCAGGTTCTCACCACAGTCACAGATACAAGAGCCACTCAAAGTCTCCCGAAAGGTCTAAGAAGAGTCACAAGAAGAGCTGGAGAGGGATTGAGTAATGGACTCAGTTTGGTTTTAGTCCACATAGGCTCCTGTGGGTATGAGGATGTCTATGTGGAAGGATTAGGATCTCCCCAGGCAGCTATATTTTAGTTTTTTCTTATCATGTTTCTCAACCTTTATTTTCAATGAAGGAGGTGCTGAGTTTTGTATCTCTTTTTAATCATAATCAACAACAGTTTCTGACCCAACTAATTTTGACTGTATTCAAACTTATGAGGGTAGAAAGGATCTGAAGGTAGGGGATATGAATGACAAGGATAGGCTGTGGCCACCTGATGACCCTTTCCCTTTTTATTAAACTGGACACACCTGTAAAAGAAAAAAAAAGAATTTGAAAAGGGCAAAAACCTAATTAGGTCATGCACAAAGGGTAAAGACAGGCGTCTTGAAGAATGCAGTTTCTCTCCTGTAGGCTTTTGCCTGGGGCCTTGCCACCTCTTGATCTGCTTGTGTGGTGTTTTCTTTTCTCCTTAATCTCCAAAGGATGCATCTTCATGCTCTGGACAGGAAAGGGGCTAGCAGTAGGGTGAATGTTGGAGAAAGCAAGAAAGGGGAAGGGGAGTTCTTTCAAGTCAACACAGGATGGGCTTACACACAATGGAAATGAAGCTCCCCACTGCCACTAACAAGATTATTTCTCACCGTGTTTAACCACCAAAGGGGTCTATGCAAAAGCTGGTATTGATGCAGTTCTGAGTGGGTTCTGCTTTCATTGACATGACTTCCATGCTTTTCCAAATACTGCATCTTTCTTTTTCTTCCTGGATCCAGGGTTAGCCATTAGGATGCGACTGTGTGGGCAACCTTAATATTTCTCAAAGTGACAAGTCTGTCTTTCTTTCTTTCTTTCTTTCTTCTTTCTTTCTTTCTTTCTTTCTTTCTTTCTTTCTTTCTTTCTTTCTTTCTTTCTTTCTTTCTCTCTCTCTCTCTCTCCCTTCCTTCCTTCCTTCCTTCCTTCCTTCCTTCCTTCCTTCCTTCCTTCCTTCCTTCCTTCCTTCCTTCCTTTCTTCCTTTCTTTCTTTCTTTCTTTCTTTCTTTCTTTCTTTCTTTCTTTCTTTCTTTCTTTCTTTCTTTCTTTCTTTCTTTCTTTCTTTCTTTCCTCTCTCTCTTTTCTTCTTCTTTTTCTTCTTCTCTTGTCTTTCTTTCTCTTTTTTTTCTTTCTCTTTTTTTTGAGAGATGGAGTCTTGCTCTGTTGCTAGGTTAGAGTGCAGTGGTGCAATGTCAGTTCACTGCAACCTCTACCTCCCGGGTTCTTCCTCAGTTTCCCAAGTAGCTGGGACTACAGGTGGATGCGACCATGCCCAGCTAATTTTTGTATTTTTAGTAGAGGCGGGATTTCACCATGTTGGCCAGGATGGTCTCGATCTCTTGACCTCGTGATCTGCCTGCCTCGGCCTCCCAAAGAGCTGAGATTACAGGTATAAGCCACCACACCCAGTCTCTGTTTTTGACGTAGAAGCAGTGGAGTTGCTGGTGAGGAGAACACAAAGGTAGATCGAAAACATTGACACTTGCCTATTGGTTTTTCAATATTACCCACCTTTTCTTCTTTGAAAAATAATGGACTTAGATGTTTTCTTGGGAGTCTCTATATGAGTTTTTCTCTTTACAGATTCACCAATGAGAGCTTATGAACACACTCAAGTGTGTCCAGTTTTCTCCTACCATGTTACTAACAGTCCATCTCTTCCTCACCTCTGTTACTGTTTCATTGCCTTGATTTTTTTGGTCCAACTTAAACTCCAGGACAAGCCAAAGGGGTTATCCAAAGGTCTCTGTTTTACTACCTTTTATGTTTCTTTGTTTTTTAAAGGATTATCCTTGCAATCAACCAACAAACCAATTGCCTGAACCAATGGGAGGTAAGTGCCAAGTGGCACAAAGAGAGCAGAATATTCCAAAGGCTCCCGTGCACCTGCAAGTCTGGTGGCCGGATATGATAAGTAAGTGCTTCTTTGTTTGTTAGCCTTCCAGAGAGAGCTGTCCCCACAGCAGTCATTGGGAGTGTACTTGAGAGGATTTTAAGTAAATACCACCATGAGGCCAATGTGTGCGAACTGTCAATTTGTATTTCTATGATGTGTGATTGTGCTGAAGCAGGCATCATGAATCATTCAGGATTACCCTTATGGAGAGCCTCTAATTCTGCCTGAAGGATTAGGGAAACAGGGTTCAAATGCCATTCATCAGCCCTGTCTTTCAGGGAGCACTAGTAAAGTCATCCTGTGCCTGACCTACAGTTGAAGCACTCCATTTCCAAGTCTCAGAGAAAGGTCACCTAAAGGTAATGGAATATTTTTGTCAAGGTAGCACAGTCCTGCTCCCTAAGCTGGCTTGAGAAAATATTCTCTGGGACAGAAGATGGGGAGGAGGGGAGACTCTTAGGGAGAAGAGAGACAATGGTTCATTGCTCTGGGCTTTTCTGAAAAAGGTCTTCCTGAATCATAGGTATTAATGCTACTTTTAAGGGTATTCCTACTGAAATGCAATGTTAAAATCTTCTCAAAGGAGAGTACATTCACCATCAAGTGGATGCTAAACAGATGAATAGGAGACGTTTTTTCAACAAGTAGTTTGCAATTCCCTTCCTTGTGTGTCTTCTCGGTTCAGGCCTTTGGACAGTATCTGTATCTTTTTGGTGCTTGGCAACCTTAATTATTCTCTGTTAATCACTCTGGGTGTTTGTTTGATTTGATTTATATTTAAATATTGAACCAACTTTTACAGAATAGTGGGCATTATGGAATCATTAAGAATGAGAATAAGAAGTTCAATGTAAAGAATGTATATACCCAAAAGAATATAAATCATTCTATTATAAAGACACATGCACAGATGTGTTCATTGCAGCATTATTCACAGTAGCAAACTAAATGCCAATCAGTGATAGACTGGATAAAAAAATGTGGTACATATATACCATGGAATACTATGCAGCCATAAAAAAGAATGAGATTATGTCCTCTGCAGAAACATGGATGAAACTGGTGGCCGTTATTCTTAGCAAACTAACACAGAAACAGAAAACCCAATATTGCATGTTTTCCCTTATAAGTGGGAGCTAAATGATGAGAACACATGGGCACATAGAGGGGAACAACACACACTGGGGCCTGTTGGAGAGTAGAAGGTGGGAGGAAGGAGAGGATCAGGAAAAATAACTAATGGGTACTAGGCTTAATACCTGTGTGATGAAATAATCTGTACAACAAACCTCCATGACAAAAGTTTACCTAACAAACCTGTACTTGTACTTGAACTTAAACTAAAACTTAAAAAAATGAATGAAATAAGGTCAGGAGATCAAGACCATCCTGGCTAACACGGTGAAACCCCGTCTCTACTAAAAAATACAAAAAATTAGCCGGGCGTGGTGGCGGCGCCTGTAGTCCCAGCTACTCGGGAGGCTGAGGCAGGAGAATGGCGTAAACCCAGGAGGCGGAGCTTGCAGTGAGCTGAGATCCTGCCACTGCACTCCAGTCTGGGCGACAGAGTGAGACTCTGTCAAAAAAAAAAAAAAAAAAAAAAAATCAAATAGCGTAGGTTTGGGATTTTAGTATTTGCTGTTGGCTTCAGTGACTTGCACCAACTATTTTGTAATTGTTGTGAAGATATTTTCATCATGGCAGACAGCTTTTGGCACAGTGGATCACTCCTGGACATGCTTTTACTCTTGGCCTCTGGCATGGCGTCCTGCTCTGGCTCTCCTCCTATCCTACCTCCCTGGCTTCTTCATGTTGGAATGCCCTAAGCCTCTTCTGTTTGGCCCCTTCTGTTCTCTCTCTCTCTCTCTCTCTCTCTCTCTCTCTCTCTTTTTTGAAGCGGTGTCTTGCTTTGTCACCCAGGCTAGGGTGGAACAGTGTGATCTCGGCTCACTGAAACCTCTGCTTCCCGAGTTCAAGTGATTCTCATGCCTCAGCCTCCCGAGTAGCTGGGATTATGGGCACCCACCACCATACCTGGCTAATTTTTGTATTTTTAGTAGAGACAGGGTTTCACCATGTTGGCCAGGGTCTCAAACTCCTGACCTCAAGTGATCCGTCCACCTTAGCCTCCCAAAGTGCTGGGATTACAGGTGTGAGCCACTGCACCCAGCCCCTTATGTTCTCTATCCATACTTGTGCGTTAGTGATTCATCTTGCCTTATGCACGTAAGCATCATCTAGACACTGGTGACTCCAAAATTTACGATTCCAGACTGGACCTTTCTTTTGAACTCTAAACTCATATTTTGACCTGCTTCCTCAAGATTCCCACTTGGGTTTTCAAATTTAACCTGTCTAAAACTGACATCCAAATGATCACCTCTCCAAACCTACTCCCACTACAGCCTTCCCCGTCTCAGCTCATGGAAATGCTACTGTTTTCGTTTCCTGGGCCAAAATTCACTTATACCCCTAGCACAGATCTTTCTCACAAACTCCACACTCATACGTTCAGTTGCCAACTCGACTTCTCTACCTGAGTGTCTCACAATCATCACAAACTTCTATCCAAGGCTAACTCCTCCAAGCACACCCCAGCTGTGGCCCCCCTCATGGCTCCTTGGTGGATGCTAATTTTACCTTTGCGTAGGTCAAAAATCATGGAGTTATCCTTGACTTTTTTCTTTCTTCCACATCCACATTCAAACCGTCGGCAGATCCTGTTGACTAAGCCTTCAGAGCTTATCTACACTTTTATTGCTTCTCACTCCTCCTCCCTGTTTCTAATCATATCACCTTTCTCATGGTAGTGCCTATCGTGATTTTTTTTTTTTTTTGAGAATATTTCAGGACACATGGAAATTATGTAAAATTTATTTATTTATTTTATTTACTGAGACAGGGTCTCGCTCTGTTGCCCAGGCTGGAGTGCAGTGACATGATCTTGGCTCACTGCAACCTCTGCCTCCCAGGCACAAATTATTCTCCTGAGTAGCTGGGACTACAGGTGTGTGCCACCACACCTGACTGATTTTTGTATTTTTTGTAGAGATGGGGTTTCGTCATGTTGCCCAGACTGGTCTCAAACTCCTGGGCTCAAGCGATCTGCCAGCCTGAGCCTCCCAAAGTATTGGGATTACAGGCATGAGCTACTGTGCCCAGCTGATATTTCAAAGATCTTTATTTTTAGTCTTTTCACACTTTATGGTGTCTTCTGATGAACTGAAGTTCTTCACTGCAGTGTGGTTGAATTTAACAACTGTATTTTTTATGGTTTGTTTTTATATGTCGTGTTTTAAAAAGTATTGTTTATCTTGAGGTCATTAAGATATTTGCCTATTTTTCCTTTTATGAGTTGCATTGTTTTGCCTTATAAATTTAGGTATTTTAATCAACCTGGAATTGGCATTTGTGTATAGTATATTTCTTAATTTCCAAATACCCAAGAGTTTTCTGGTTAACTTTTCATTTTTGACTTGTAGCTTAATTACATTGTGGTGAGATAATGTAAATCTCTATGATAATCTTTGACACTTGTTGAAACTTGCCTTATAGTTCAACATATGGTCAATCTGTGTGCAAGTGTGCAAAGAACATGTATTCCATGGTAACTGGGTGAAGCGTCCTACATGTGTCTATTAGGTAAGACTTGTTGACTATGTCGTTCAAAACTTTCTTATTCATTCTTATTTTTATGTGCTAGATATGTCAGTTATTGAATGAGTTATTGAATGAGTTGTGTGAAAAATTTTTCACTATGATTCTGGATTGTTTTTTCTTATAATTTTGTCAGTTTTTGCATTATGTATTTTAAGACTGTGCTATGAGGTACAAACAGATATGCAATTGTTATATCTTCTTTGTGACTTTATTTTCTCATATTTATGAAGAGATCTTTTAAAAATTAAATAGTTGAGATTAATATATCTTATACCATATACTTTGCTTTTGGCCAATACTTAAATGCATTTTCTTTTCCACCCCTTTATTTTTCACCTCTCTATATCTTGTTTTAGATGTGCTGTTTGCAAATGGCTTATTGTCAAATTTAATTCCATTTTATCTGCTTGTATTAGTCTGTTCTCATGCTGCTAATAAAGACATATCAGAGACAGGGTAATTTTTAAAGGAAAGAGGTTTAATTGACTCGCAGTTCCACATGGCTGGGAGGCCTCACAATCATGGCAGAAGGCAAAAGGGGGAAGCAAGACATGTCTTACATGGCAGCAGGCAAGACAGCTTGTGTAGGTGAACTCCCATTTATAAACCCATCAGATCTCATGAGACTTATTCAGTGCCACGGGAACAGTATGGGGGAAATTGGTGCCATGATTCAATTGTCTCCACCTGGCCCTGCCCTTGACACATGGGGATTATTACAATTCAAGGTGAGATTTGAGTGGGAACACAGAGCGAAATCGTATTACTGGTATACCAATCTTTGCCTTTTAATGAGAAACATCTAGTCTATGAATTATAAATGTAATTGCCCATGTATGTGTATTTAAATCTTTTATAGTATTTTTTATTTTCTATTTGTCCCTTCTTTCTCTTATTTCTTGCCTTTTTTCTCATTCTATTTTTTTCCTCTACTTGGAATTTGTATGTTATTTCCATTTTGTCACTAGCCTAGACATTAAAACGTGCTTATTAGTTTAACAATGCCTAAGTTAAATGGTATCTTCATTTTCCTCTCAAAGATACAAGAACCTTAGAACACAGCAACTGCAATTATATTTCTCCTAATTTATCTGATATAATTGTCTTGTATTTTAATTCTATTTTTTAAACCTCTCAGGACATTTTAATTACCTGATATCATCTTAGTTTTGATTTCCCACATTATAATATATTCCATCTTGAAGCTTAGAGATTCTTTCTTGTAGTCTGGAATTACTTTTCTTTTTCCTGAAGTACAACTTTTAGATGTTTTTTTTTTGTGGGGTCTGTTGGTGGCAAACTCTCTGGTTTTGCATGTCTGAAAATGTGTTTGTTTTGTCCTCGTTCTTGGATGGTATTTTTGCTGGGTATAGAATTCTAATTTAATAATCTTTTTCTTTTTCCCCAGCATATCAAGGATGTAATTTCAATGTCTTCTCTTGCTGCAGTTGAGAAGCTAGCTGTTGCTTTGTCACTCCCTTGAGGATTATCTATCATTTCTTTTTGGCTACCTTAAAAATCGGTTTTCTTTGATATTTTGCATATTCACTATAATATGTGTAGCTGTGGAATTATTTTTATGTATCTTGCTTTAGATTCACTTGTCTTCTTCAATTGGAGTGATGTCTTTTATCAGTTCTGCAAAGTTCTTCTCAATTATCCTTTTAAATATTGTGTCTTCTGCATTACTTTTCTTTCTTCCTCAAAACTCTGATTAGACCCTAAAAATTGGGAACATTATTAGTCCTCTATCTTATCCCCATCTTTCTTATTCTCTCTTTCTTGTCTCTGTAACTTTATCTCTCTTGCTTCAGTCTGAATAATTTCTTCAGGATCATCTTTCAGTTCAATTCTTTCTTCACCTGTGTCTACTCCGTTCTTATACCTGTCGTTTGATTTAATCTTAATTATTCTTATTTTTATTTCTAACAGGTTTATTTAATTATTCAAATCTGTATAATAATTCTTTATACATTTTTAGGCCCTCCAAATATTTTCAATTTTGTCCTTTCTTAATTAGACATAGTAAACTTAATTATTTAATATTCTGCTTCTGATAACTGCAGTATCGGAAAACTTCCATGATCTTTGTCTTCTGACTGCTGTGTCTTCTGTTTCTCCATCAAGTGTTTAGTGACTGTTTCCCTCTGAGCTGCTCATGATCCATGGAATCTTATTTTTGGTAATTCTTTGATGTGGGGGGTGAAGGAGAGTCTCTTCAGAGAGTATTTATATATGCTTACTGTATTTTATTGATCTTGGGATTACTTTAAATACATTCTCAGTCTGAGATATTTTAAAAAAATTATTCCTCTCTCTCTGTCTCAATATTTAGATACAATAAATTCAAACTACAAATCCACATTGGGGCTAGCCTGTCACGAGAACTCAGGGTCTGGTGTTCCCATTCTTCCTAGCCTCTGCTCTGGGGAAAAGGTTGTTATCCCCCCTTGTAGACCTTTAGGGGGTATTTATTTCCAGCTCATTGTTACAATGAGAGTATAACCCTCTGAGTTTTAATCTGTAGATAAGAAAGTGCCCACCTTGGGCAGGTCCTGGCCTTCATCTCCCATATCTTTTACCCCATACAGATTTGCCAGCTCATTGATTCTTTTAAGGAGATGACATTTCTTTTCATGCAGAATTTTAGTTGTTTTCAGCAAGGGGGTCATTTGAGGAGACCAGTACACCATGTTTCCAGCATGTACCCATTTCATTTTTAAATAGTGGCAATTATAGGACATAATACCTCTCCCAGAGCTTTTACTGTCTTATTTCAAAAATACTTATTAGCATATCTGTCCCACTCTATACATATATATATATATAACTTTATATATGTGTATATATATAGAGAGAGGGGTAACTTTATATATGTATGTACTGTATGTGTGTGTGTGTGTGTGTAATTTTTGCCCTGGATACAATGAGATGTGATTCTATAGATTTCAACACCTGGTAAGTACCTTTGAAGAGTTCAGTTCTGAACATATTTATCCATACTTAGTCCTTGCAAGTAACGTGCTGTACTTGTGACTGGTTGTGCTGAAGAGAGATGAATGGCATCATTCCTGCCCTCTGGAAGCTCCAAATCTAGTATTGGAGATAGGCATTACAACTTTTTAAAAAGTTTTATTTTTACAGACAGGGTCTTACTTGATTGCCTAGGCTGGGGTGCAGTGGTGTGACCACAGCTCACTGCAGTGTTGAACTCTGAGGCTCAGGTAATCCTCCTGCCTCAGCCTCCCAAGTAGCTGGGACTACACTCATGGGCCACCACACCCAGCTAATTAAGAATTTATTCTTAGAGATTGGGTCTTGCTATGTTGCCCAGATTGGTCTCAAAATCCTGGGCTCAAGCAATCCTCCTGTCCCAACCTCCCAAAGTGCCGAGATTATAGGTACAAGCCACTGTGCCCAGCCAACATTAACTTTTATACTGAAAAACCCAGTGATAAATGGTGTAGTGGAGGATGTATGACAAAGAACGGCAAGATTATAGGTGTGGAACAGACTGGGTGGGGGCAGGAGTGAGGGCATTTATGAGAGAGGTCATAGCTGTTTGAGCAAAGACATGGAAACGGGAAGATGCAGGACGTGCTGGGAAAATGCTGAGTGTCCTGAGTGGGTGAACCAGAGTGTAGGTGTGTATGCTCGTGGCCATGTGTGTGAGCATGTGGGCAGCAACTGTGATGCTGAGATGGTGATGGGCATCATGGTAAAAAGAAAGGCTAGAAAGGAGTGTATTAGCCACAGTTCTCGGAGATGCAGAACTTGGAGAACGTGTGTGTGAGTGTGAGTGTGTGTGTGAGTGTGAGTGTGAGTGTGTGTGTGAGTGTGTCAATGTGTGTGTTGACTCAAGTGATTGTGGGTGTCTTGTGAGTCCAAAATCTGATGAAGGAGGTCTGCAAACTGGAGACTCAGAGAAGAGCTGTCATTTGAGCATGAAGGCTGTCTGCTAGAAAACCAGGGAGAGCTCCTGCTGCAGATGCAGTCTCAAGGTGTCTGTGGAGAAGCTCCTCTTGCTTGAGCAAGTTCAGTCTTTTTGTTCTATTCTGGTCTTCAACGGATAAGATGAGGTCCACCCACATTAGGGAGGGTGATCTGCTTTAATCAAAGTCCACTGATTTAGCTATTAATCTCCCTCCAAAACACCCTCCCAGAAACATCCAGAATATTATTTGACTGAATATCCAGGCACCATGGCCAGGTGAAGTGGACACATAAGATGAATTGTCATAGGTAGGTTGTAGCAAAACTGTAGAAGAGTTTAAACGCCATTATGAAGAGATGGGATCCTCTCCTCTATTCAGTTGAAAGATGGAACCGTTTTGAGTAGGACGATAACCCAGGTAAATGTACCAACGGTGGGCAGGAGGGCAGAGAAAAATACTCCAAAGAGTGAGACATTGTCCTTGGGAAAGGATGGAATGGATTCTGTCTACTGTTAGTTTTGGGTCTGTGGATGAATGATTTCATTCCTAGAGTTTGTTTTCTTATTTGAAAAATGAGAACAAAAACAAGCTGAATGTGGTAGTGCACGTCTATAGTCCCAGCTACTTGGGAGGCTGAGGCAGGAGGATTGTTTGAGTCTGGGAAATCGAGGCTGTAGTCAGCTACGATCATGCTACTATACTCCAGCCTGGGTGACAGAGCGAGACCCCATCTCTAAAACAAGCAACAAACAAACAAAACAAAATGAGAACAAAACCGGGATTTGCTTCACAGCGTTGTGAACACCTTGTTGAAGAATGTGTGCTCACTGCCTGCCTGTGCCTTCCCGCTCCAGTGAGCTAGCAGATGTGGATTGAGAATGACTCTGTAGTAGGCAGCCTTCAAGGTGGCCCCCAGGGGCCCCTGCTGCCCATTGTATCAGGCCTAGTCTGCAAGACCAACAGTGTTTGGCAGAAGTCATGTGCCACTTCTGAGATTAGGTTATAAAAGACTTGGACTACCTTGAGCATTTTCCACTCATTGCCTCTCCATCCCTCTTGGATCCCTGGCTTCTGGGGAAGCAGGCTGCCACTCTAGGGAGAGGCCTTGGTGGGAAGACACTAAGGCCTCAAACCAACAGCCAGAGAGGAACTTAGAGCCAATGCCATGTGGGGGAGCTTGGAAGACACTGTTGAATTGTCACATAACGGTGTCCTGGTTGACTGCTTGATTCCACCTCCATGAGTGACCCAGATTAGCCACTTCTGGATTCTAGACCCACGGAGAAAATGTTCCTTGAGAGAAAAATGTTTGCTGTTTTAAGCTGTTAAGTCTTGGTAACTCATAATGCATCAGTGGATTGCTAGTAGAATGCCACTGGCATTCAGCAAATGCCTGCAATTTTGTAATATGCGAGGTGCAAGGAGGGAGCAGGGTCTTAGCACTTTATACTTTTCCAGGTAGAGTTGGTGCATCTCGGGGCACGGGGGAAAAACGGCTTCAGTTGGGGTGGAGCTTATGAGAAGAGAAATCTGGAAAGAAAAAGAGGAGAGTTAGGGCATGAATATTCTCTGATGACCTTGAGAACATGTGTGTGTGATACCCAAGACAAGGCTAAGGAAGTAAGGCTGTGCCCTTGACACAGTGCAAAGGAATTAAGCGGTGGGCTCACGTGCACAGTGACCCTGGGCAGCACCCTCACCATGACATACATGCACACACACACATATGCACACACATGCATGCACACACGCATGCACACACATGCACACACACATGTGCACACACACACGCATACACTTTTTTTTTGATGGAGTCTCGCTCTGTCACCCAGGCTGAAGTGCAGTGCTGTGATCGCCGCTCACTGCGACAGCCACCTCCCAGGTTCAAGCGATTCTCCTACCTCAGCCTCCCAAGTAGCTGGGATTACAGGCATCCACCCTCATGCCCGGCTAAGTTTTTTGTAGTTTTATTAGAGACAAGGTTTCTCCTTACTGGCCAGGCTGTTTTTGAACTCTGGAACTTGAGCGATCTGCCCGCCTCGGCCTCCCAAAGTGTTAAGATTACAGGCGTGAGCCATCGCGCCCGGCTGCATGCACACACGCTGAACGATCATCCTAGGCTTCCGCTTGCCTGTACTGAACTTGTGTGTGAACTAGAGCAAGGTTCTCTTCTGGACAACTTAGAACAAGGAGCCACCCCTAGGCATCCGTGTCCCTACAGGCACATGGCTTGGCAAGGAGACTACACCCTTGTGTGGGGAAAAAGCATCCCTTCTTCCACATGGACACATGCCAGTGCCAAGGCTCAGGGCTTGGGAAACAAAACACAGGCTGGATCTCAGACTGCACTTTCCCCTGTGTCAGCTGCCTTGTGCAATGCACACACCGGACAACTGTACTAGAGCTTGCAGCCACCTGAACGCTTCTGTAAAAAGCTGCTAGGCATTTGTATGATTTTGGTTGAGGGGAGGCGGGGGGCTAGGGGGTTTTTAGCATCAGAATCAGTAACGAGTCATTCTGTTTTGTGGAGTTGTGGCTTGTTATGGACTCCGGACAATGAGGAGTGTCCATGCCCTGATGATTACCTGTGTGGGACAACAGTGATGATTCTCGTGTTTTCCTGTCCACTGAGGATGGCATGCAGACACACTGCGGGGCTGCAGGAGGCCAGCAATCCAGGTACGTGTGAATAGCAGCCAAGTGTTCACCCCATGCTGCTCTCTGCCTTGAAGAAATCCAAGGTGCCTTCCAATTTTTAAAATCAAAATGCCAACTTTCTGTTCTTGCCTTTCCTGCAGATTCCTCGGTTATATATAAAGCTTAGACAAAGAAGCTCTTAGTGTCTTTATGGTTTTGAACCAAACAAACAAACCCGTAAATATAAGGGCCAAAGATCACTGTAGGATGCCACCGACTTGCTTAAAGGTCAGGTATCTGGTTCATGGCTGGTCATATAACATTCAGTGGTGAGAGTGCAGGGAATGTCATTCAAGACTCACATGTTCATTCATCCACCATGGACTAAGGCCAATCACGTGTCATGCCTAGTGGTAGAAATAGGCATCTAAATAGATATTTCTAATACAAAACCCTCTTATTGAGAAGCTTTCTCATGTGTCTTGGCCACTGGAAAAACATGGTGGGTCTAGAGGAGGAAAAATACTTTTCTTCTTTCAAAGAGAACACATTAACCTGTTTTATATTTGTAATCATTTGGCAGCTGGTATCTAGGTTGAGGGTAGCCGACTTATGTAAGTTGAACGATAAAGAAAATGCATTAAAAGGAATTTGTGCAGATTTCCACTTTGTAGTGAGTGGCAAGAAACCAAACCAAAACACAACAAAACAAAAACTCCACGAGTATAACTCTTAGCAAAAAGTTTGGGATTCCAGTGGTATTTGTAGTCTTTTGAATTAATCTACAGGTAAAGGACTTGAACCAGTAGGTCAAAAGTGACTGGGCATTGTGGAATACAGAAATGGGCGCCGAGGACAAAGACGGCCCAAGGTCTTACACAGATCAGGAGCGCCAGCAAACTTTGAGTCACTCTGAGAATTTTGAAAGGAAATGTGAAGTAGTGGCCCTGAGGATAGGATTAAATGTAATCATCATATGTTTTATGGAAGGGTAAATGGCAAAAACATAGTGTGGGCAAGAAAGGCTGATTTCATGTACAATGCACATTCTCTGAAGTAATATTTAGAAGCCAGAAAAAGTGGATACATCCTGGGAAGGGGAATGTAATAAAACCCCACATCAACAGCAAATTATTTTGTCACATGGAGTTGATGCACCGTGAGAAATGGATGAGAAGTGCGGTACCTCCTGTTGCAATTGTGTAGAACATGTGGGCAGCTACAAAGCAGAGCTGTCTCCCATGAGAATGTGCAGCGTTAGGTTACAGCCATGGCTGGACCAATACGGGGACAGCTCCTGCAGGCTCGGCGCAGTGGAAGGTGTGGGGTGGGCCACGGGCGGGGGAAGTGGGAGTGCGTAGGGAGAGGCCTCTGGCAAGGAGCTTTCTGGGACTGCCTGGTGGAGGGTTTATACCTGGTTATACCAGGAAATGCCCTATCTGTCTTCTGCTGATTCACCATTTGAACTTTAAAATTTGATAATTACACAGGCAACAACTTCACATTCATTTTGGTCACTTTTATAAATTTAGGTAAATTCACTATTTGGGGGCCTATTGCCCAGGACAAAGAAAGTGGATTAACAGAATGTGAGAGATGCTTTTGAGCACATGCTCCTTCCTGCTTTGTACAGATTCTCCTGTTTGGCCAGGCACGGTGGCTCGCACTTGTAATCCCAGTACTTTGGGAGGCTGGAACAGGAGGATTGCTTACTTCCAGGAGTTTGAGACCATCTTGGGCAACATAGTGAGACCCTGTCTCTACAAAAAATAAAAAAATTAGCCAGATGTGGTATGCATGCCTGTGGTCCTGGTTACTCAGGAGGCTGAGGTGGGAGGATGACTTGAGCCCAGGAGGTGGAGGTTGCAGTGAGCTGTGATCATGTCACTGAACTCAGCCTGGGTGACAGGGAGATCATGTCTTGAAAAATCAAAAAGAAGATTCTCCTGGTAGATCTGGGTCTGGGATAGTCTACATTTATTGCCACAATTTCTGTTCCTTCTTTTTCTTTTTATTTGTTTTTTGAGTCAGAGTCTCACTTTATCACCTAGGCTGGAGTGCAGGGGCATGATCTCAGTTCACTGCAACCTCGGCCTCCCAGGTTCAAGCAATTCTCCTGCCTCAGCCTCCCAAGTAGCTGGGACTACAGGCATGCACTGCCATACCCAGCTAATTTTTTTTGTACTTTTTAGTAGAGATGGGGTTTTACCAGGTTGCCCAGGCTGGTCTCAAACTCCTGACCTCAAGTGATCTGCCCACCTTAGCCTCCCAAAGTGCTGAGCCACCACACCCAGCCTGTTCCTTTTTTTTTTTTTTAAAGCACACACGCACACACACATACACACACACAAACAATGCATAATAATTATGCAAAATAAACTTAAACAAACTCAAAATGTCTAATTTTGTCATCAACTATTAAGTGCTGTTAGTCATGATTTAATCTAATCTTATGTTCTGACTCGACAAAAGCAACTCTTTCTTTCTCAGCTCTAAATTCCTATTCTGGAAATGGACCCCAAATCTGAGATGGTAGCAAACCTGGTGTCCAAAGCTCCACTGGGATTTGTCTTCTCTTTCTAGTCATTCATCTGTCTTGGTCTCACATAGACTCTCCTTTGCTTTGGCTGTTCTATCTAGTTAAGAGACAAGCTTTAGTCGACTTGACTGTTAAGTGTCTTCACCCAGGATAAAAATCTATCTTCTTTTGATCTTTTAGTATCTTCTCTGAAGATGCATGTCAGGTAACAGGGCTCCTTTATATAGCAAGTGCTATATAAAGCCTATTTTGTACTCCTTCCTTCCTGTAGCATTTTTCTGAATATATATTTTTTTCAATCAGAAAACTTCTAGCCAGATTTGTTCTATACCATTTCACTTTTCTTTCCATGATAATCAATGGATTATAGAGAGAAAGATGTTGATTTAAAAATGGTGAAAATGGCCAGACACAGACACAATGGCTCACACTTGTAGTCACAGCATTTTTGGAGGCCGAGGCAGGTGGATCACTTGAGGTCAAGAGTTCAAGACCAGCCTGGCCAACATGACAAAACTCCGTCTCTACTAAAAATACAAAAATTAGCCAGGTGTGGTGGTGCACACCTGTAATTCCAGCTACTCAGGAGGCTGAGATATGAGAATTGCTTGAACCGGGAGGCAGAAGCTGCAGTGAGTTGAGATTGTACCACTGCACTCCAGCCTGGGCAACAGAGAGAGACTCCATCTCAAAAAAAAAAAAGTTGTGGAATTGTGGTATGGAGATGATAACTGAGATTTTTAACTTGTTTTCTGACTCCTATTAGGGGACATTTTAAGAAGAAAGAGGCTATAACTTGCTTCCTTTTATGTTTCCTAGAAAACATAACACATTAAACAAACTGTGCATACTTTTAAAATATGGCATTCCCCAGACCAGTGTTTCTCAGCACTGACTATACAGAAGTATTTGTCTAGGAAGCTTTAAAATACATTGATGCTCAAATCTTACCCCATAGCAATTAATTCAGGTGTGGTTTTCTTTGTATTTATCCTGCTTGGAATTTGTTGAGCTGTTTGACTCTATAGATTGACATCTTTCATCAGTTTTATAAAATTTTCAGTTGAGATTCTTTCAAATATTGTTTTTTACCCTTTTTCTTCTGTTTCTGAGGTTGCAATTATACATTTGTTAGATCATTTGACTATATCTCATGTGTCCTTTGTTTTCTGTTATTCTTTTTTTCTCTGCATACTTATTTAAAAAATATTTTGAAGTTCACCTGTTTTTGAGTTTGCCAATCCTGGGTTCTAACTTGCCAGTCTGATATTAAACCTGACCAATGAATTCTTACTTCCAGATATTTTAATTTTTAATTGTAGAGCATCCTTTGATTCTTTTTTATATAGAATAAATATTATTTTATTTAACATATTAATAGCATTTATTTAAAATGCTAGTTCCAACATGTGGATCGTCTCTGTTGCTTCAAATGGCTGTTTATTTTCTTCCTCTGATAATTAGCCATTTTTCTGCTTCTTCTCATGTCATGTAACTTTTTACTTTATGCTGGACATTGTGTGTAAAAGGACAGTAGAGAATAAAGTTTGTATTTCTTTGGCCCAGAAAGAATTTGTTCTTTGAGGATTTAGTCAGGGATAAGGCATTAGCCAAACAGTTTATCTCTGGTTTGAAATGCTTTAGGCCAGATGCAGTGGCTCACACCTGTAAACCCAGCATTTTGGGATGCCGAGGCAGTAGGATCCCTTGAGTACATGAGTTTGAGACCAGTCTGGGAACATAATAAAACCCCAACTCTACAAACAATAAAAAAATTAGCTGGGCATGGTGGTATGTGCCTGTAGTCTCCCTTACTCAGGAGGCTGAAGTGGGAGGATTGCTTGAGCATGGGAGGTTGAGGCTGCAGTGAGCTGTAATCGTGCCATTGTACTCCATCCTGGATGATGGAGTGAGACCCTGTCTCAAAATAAATAAATGAATAAAATTAAAAAATATAATTTTAGGGTGGAGAAGACACTGTATAGTTTTGTGTTACTAGCCTGGCAGATCCCTGCCTTCCCCATTTCTGCCTGCCAGGACTACACGGTAACTTGTCTTCCTTTCAGCAGTTTTGAATTTTGCTGTCTAGTCTGTAGCCCCCTGCTTCTCCCAACTTTGGCAAATACCTATGAAAGAGACTGGCTGTGTTTTTGCAGCAGATGCTCTTCCTTGATGGCAACTTTGTGTTTCCATTACTGTGACACTACAGTTTGAAGGGACTTCAAATAGTTGATGGAAAAATTGAATGAAAAGGTAAAAATAAAAGCTGTAAACTTCATTTATCAACATAAGCTCCATCAAATTCAGACACTTTTGTAAGTAATGATACCAGCCATTAGTCCACCCCTAAAGGACTAAAGGTCCTGGGAATTTGACCAAGTCAATGCACTCTTTTTTTCACCTTATTAGTTGAAGAAAAATGAGTTCCATTTAAAGTTTTTTTTAAGACTAACAAACAAACAAACACACAAAAGTTATAAGGAGGCAAATCAGGACTGTAAGTTGGATGCCTAATGCTTTTCACTGAAGTTCTCACAAAATTCCCCTTGTTTGATGAGATAAATGAGCAAGAGCATTGTTGTGGTGGAGGACTCTCTGGTGGAATTTTCCTGGGCATTTTTCTGGTTAAGCTTTGGCTAACTTTCTCAAAACACTCTCATAATAAGCAGGTGTTACAATTTTTGGCTCTCTGGAAAGTTAACAAGTGAAATACCTTGAGCATCCCAAAAAACTGTTGCCATGATCTTTGCTCTTGGCTGGGCTGCTTTTGCTTTGACTCGGCCACTTCTACTTCTCAGTAGCAATAGCTTTGGTTGTGCTTTGTCTTCAGGATGGTACTGGGAAAGCCGTGTTTCACCTCTTGTTACAAATCTTCAAAATGCTTTAGGATCTTGATCCCACTTGTTTAAAATTTCCATTGAAAGCTCCTGCTCCTGTATGCAGGTGAGCTGCATGCAACAATTCTGGCACCCACTAAGTGGAAGTTTGCTCAACTTTAATTTTTCAGTCAGAATTGTGTAAGCAGAACCAGTTAAGATGTCTGTGGTGTTGGCTATTGTTTCTGCTTTTAATTGTCTGTCCTCTTCAATTAGAGCACAAAGAAGATGCATTTTTTTCCCTTGCAAATTGATGTGGATGATCTGATGCTGCTGGTTTCATCTTCAACATTGCTTCCTCCCTTCTTAAAACAAGTTATCCATTTGTAAACTGAGAATTTATTCGGGACACTGTATTCACAAACTGCTTTTAAAGCCGCAGTGATTTCACCATTCTTTTTCCCAAACTTCGCCATCAGTTTGATGTTTGTTCTCACTTTAATTTTTGCAGAATTCATTTGATAGGGGGTCTTTTCAAACTGATGTCTCGTCCTTCTTAGGCTCTGAATCTAGATCCTGTTAGATATGGTATAACAAGTTACTATAAGTATATTTTGTTGCAAAATTTTTTTGAAATTCATGCATGGATTTTTCATAATACACAGCTTGCATGAACTTTTTGAGGGCCCCTCTTGTATTTCTGTCTCTTATTTTAAGGATTTCAAATATTCCACGTGCCCCTCCACCAGCAAGTGAGCCACAGGGGAAAGGAGTATTGTGCACTTAGGACTTCTGAGGTTTCCACATTGTCATTTCAGCCTCACACAACCTCCAAGAGCTTTCCAGTTTTTCTTTCTCACAGTAATGTCCTTGTATTTAGGCCAGGTTGAGCCTCATCTTGCACTCAGAATAGGCAACCGTTCCCAGGGTAGAAAACAGCCAGTGACTGCCCACTGAACTTGGAAGGGCTCTTCTGTCTTGGGTTGGGTTAATATAGTCCCCTTTGCTTTCATAGCTTTCTGATGTCTTGGACAATATGGTTTTAGTGATTTATCTGGCTTCTGAAAGTTGTTGCAGCTGAAACAGTGTTCTTTTTTTCCTACTGCATCTTACCTGGAAGCACAGTCTAATTAAACCAGACTCTCTCATTGCAAAGATTAACTTTGTTAGGTGAATCTTATAAAAGTAGGAAGGGATAGCATAGGAAATAAATAAAAGATGTTATGATTTGGGAAATCTGATACTTGAAAGAGTAAGCTCTTTTATTGTACAACCTTACCCTCTAAAGAAAGGTCTTACTCAGCTATATCCTTACTCTCTGTGGCTATTCATTAGTCCAGTGAAGGTGATGTCTTCTTGCAAAGTAACTAATTGCACAGCTTAAAGAACTTAGAACACGTAGCTGAGAAGTCATTACTGAAAAGACTACAAGTGAGAACTGTGAAAACATACAACTATTAAATAAACAATAAAAAGTTTCCATGGCATGAACACACATCATGAGATCTCTTTTCACATGCACTTATTCTTTTTCCCTTCTAAACTCTTGCACTGTGTGTCATAGGTGCATATCATTATGAGTAGAATATGTATAATTTAAAAAGTATTTTAGTCCTATGTCTTCAAATATATAATAAACCTGATTGGATATGTACCAAATATGGTAGTGCCCAGAGCAGCACTGATAAGACACTTTTTTGATTAATTGATTGGTTGATATTTTCCACTGGCATTTGGTTGATGCATTTAGGCAAAGAGAAAATCCATATTTGATTTACAGAGCCTAAATACATGTTGTGAATTTAGAGCAATCACATACACAAAAATTACAGTTATCTGCCATTCATGGGCAATAACTGTATAAAAGACTCAAATTTGGCCAGGTGAGGTGGCTTACACTTGTGATCCAAGGACTTTGAGAGGCCAAGTGGGGAGGACTGCTTGAGCCCAGGAGTTTAAGACCAGCCTGGGCAATATATTGAGACCCTGTCTCTATAAAAAGTAAAAATAATTTAGTTAGGTATGGTTGTGTGAGCCTGCAGTCCCAATTACTTTGGAGGCTGAAGTGGGAGGCTCCCTTAAGCCAAAGAATTTGAGGCTGTAGTGAGCTATGATGGTGCCACTGTACTCCAGCCTGGGCAACAGAGCAAGACCCTATTTCTAATAACAACAACAAAGACTCAAATTTGCTACTTTGTTTTATATTATCAAAATTGTTTAAAATTGGAGTAGGTAGTAGAATATCTTTTTGAGGAAGTATTTGGATAGTGTCTTAAATTATTTACTGGTTCTGTTGGAAGGTTGCACTATCGACTGATTTCTTTTTTTTTTTCTTTTTGAGATGGAGTCTCGCTCTTGTCATCCAGGCTGGAGTGCAGTGGCACGATCTCAGCTCACTGCAGCCTCCACCTCCCAGGTTCAAGTGATTTTCCTGCCTCAGCCACCTGAGTAGCTGTGATTACAGGCACCTGGCATCACACCTGGCTAATTTTTGTACTTTTAGTAGAGATGGGGTTTCACCATGTTGGCCATGCTAGTCTTGAACTCCTGACCTCTGGTGATCCACCTGCCTTGGCCTGCCAAAGTGCTGGGATTACAGGCATGGGCCACGTCGCCCAGCCCAACTGATTCATTTTACAAAGATTTCTCTCTATCTCACGCCCCTTACTTCATCTTCATTCAATGAGTTAAACCAAGGCTTTTTTCCCCTGCAGTCTGGAGTGCAGTGGTGCAATCATGGCTCACTGCAGCCTCGACCTCCTGGACTCAAGTGATCCTCCCACCTCAGTCTCCTGAGTAGCTAGGACTACAAATGTGCACCATGATGCCCGGCTAGTTTGTCTTCATTTTGTAGAGACAGAGTCTCATTGTGTTACCAAGGCTGGTCTCGAACTCCTGGGCTCAAGCAATCCACCCGCTTTTGTCTCCTGAAGTGCTGGGATTATAGGTGTGAGCCACAGTGCCTGGCCAACAAAGGCTAATGAGAGCTAAGAATAGAGCCACACAGAAAATGGGCATGAGCATGGTTTACCAAGCCTTTGCATCAAATTCATACAATAATATACCAACATGAAGAAAAAATGATGGACAGAACTCTAGATCTGGGAAGACTAATAATCCGTAGATTAAGGTCTCCTTGAGTCATTTACATTAAATGTGTATATTATTACACAGAACACGCCTAAGATTTTGATTAATTCAAACTTAATCTAAGCCTAAAGAGCATAATCTGTCTTGGGATTTTACATCTGAGTAGCGGATCACTTTTGTGTTGAACTCGCAAAACACATCACTATCATTTGAATACAAGGATGACATTTTTATTCGGGGTGAATGTATATGAAGATACGAAGATATGGGAAAGACCTACTGAGTAATTTGAGACTATCTAATTAATTTTTGATTTACTGGATAATCCATCATTTTTGGCAGGTATACTGCAAGGGGAATTTTCTACTAAAAACGTGGTACATTTCTTTGATTCTCACTTGCTTCCTATACTCTTAAGTAGCTATCTAATGTAGACAGACCAAAATGGGGAGTCTACATAAGACTATAGATAACTTGAGTGAAATTATGTACCTTGTTACAAATTATGTAATACAAATTTCGTATTATGTACAGTGTACATAAATGAAAAAATTTACCCAGGGACAGAATATATTGAATCCCAGCATATCCGATTACACCATGTAAATTAACATGTTAAAAGTGCAATTCCTTATGCTTTAACATTCCGTTTCAAAATCTTTTGACTATACTTTTCTGGACCCTAAGATGCCATTAATTAAAAAAAGCAACTCCAACCAGGTGTGGTGGTTCATGCCTGTAATCCCAGCCCTTTGGGAGGCTGAGGCAGGTGGATCACGAGGTCAGGAGATTGAGACCATCCTGGCCAACATGGTGAAAACCCGTTTCTACTAAAAATACAAAGATCAGCTGGACGTGGTGGTATGTGCCAGTAATCCTGGCTACTTGGGAGGCTGAGGTGGGAGAATCACTTGAACTGGGGAGTCGGAGGTTGCAGTAAACTGAGATCATGCCACTACACCCCAGAGCCGGGCCACAGAGTGAAACTCCATCAAAAAAAAAAAAAAAAAAAAAAAAAAAAAAAAAAAAAAAAAAAAAAAAGCAGCTCCATCTCAGGTGGCTTCACTCTAAGTTATGTCTTTGCGGATACTCTAGGTTTATGTCATTGCTTGAAGCTGTCCTCATGCTGACTCTCCTGCTAGGGAGAGGGGAGTGCTTCATTTTGGACTGTAACTGGCAGTTGGTAGGTGCCGTGCTGCCATCCAATAGTCTTCGTGAATGTTACAGACTCGGTCCTGGTGTTGATTTAATGGAGGTCCCTCTTTTCACAGATGGTAACACAGACACAGAGAAGCAAAGCCGCTTCCTCAGTGTTCCACAGCTCATTGGTGTCCAAGTCAAGCTTAGAATTAGGGTGTTGGTGTTCTGGACATGCTATATTTCTGCAATTTTTCCCCTTCACCATCATGATTTTGGTTTAATCTTGTTTTGTAATGTTGAAGCAATTCTTTTTTAAACCAAAAGATATTCTGTTTATTACTTAAAGTGATATTTGGGTCCCCAGTCTTTTAAAAAATTTTTATTTTAAGTTCTAGGGTACATGTGCAGGATGTGCAGGTTTGTTACATGGGTAAACGTGTGCTGTTGTGGTTTGCTGCACCTGTCAACCCATCACCTAGGTATTAAGCCCGGCATGCATTAGTTATTTTTCCTAATGCTCTCCCTTCCCACCCCACCCCCAGACAGGCCCCAATGTGTGTTGTTCCCCTCCCTGTGCCCATGTGTTCTCATTGTTCAGCTCCCACTTATAGGTGAGAACATGCGGTGTTTGGTTTTCTGTTCTTGTGTTAGTTTGCTGAGGATACTGGCTTCCAGCTTTATCCATGTCCCTACAAAGGATATGATCTTATTCCTTTTTATGACTGCATAGTATTCCATGGTGTATATGTACCACATTTTCTTTATCCAGTCTGTTGTTGACGGGCATTTGGATTGATTCCATGTCTTTCCTATTGTGAATGTCTGCATAAAGATACATATGCATGCATGTATCTTTGTAATAGAATGGTTTCTATTCCTTTCGGTATATATCCAGTAATGGGATTGCTGGATCAAATGGTATTTCTGGTTCTAGATCTTTGAGGAATCACCACATCGTCTTCCACAATGGTTAAACTAATTTACATTCCCACCAACAGTGTAAAAGTGAAGCAATTATTAATGCCATTACATCTGAAAATTTTGCGCATGTACATAATACAAATAAGCACTCTCCTTAAATAAAAAGGTCACTTTTTACGCAGAATCAGAACAGTTGGGACAGCAAGGCCTTCAGTGATTCCCTTCTGTAAACCTTCCATAGGTAAATGACACTCTCCTCATTTTACTTGCTTTGAATTGTTCGGCTGAAATCTTGACCTACAAACATATTATATGTCAAGTGGCTAGAAAAACAGCAGGGGGGAAATCAGCTTTATTGCATTTTCTGTTAGGAGAATATCCTTAAATTATATCGAATTCTTGCCTTGTAAAGCACCATATGGCTCTTTTGCGTTCGTGGTGGCTGCTTTACCATACAGGCTCCTTGGAAAGTAATTAAATTGAACAGACACTGCCCTTGATTTAAAGTCAGAAGGGGAAGCAGTTAATTGAATAGAAATGACAGTTCTTTTTTTTTTTTTTTTTTCTAAAGGCTAGGCCAAGCTTAGAGAAAACAAAAATATCAAAAGGGAATTGCCCTAAACAGTCAAGATGAATGATTTGCTTGGTGAATGTGATTTATTCTCTTTCACTCGAACCCTTTCTCTCCAGGCAGGCCACAGTGGGACTTTGGGATTCCTCGTCACCTTGGTACAGAGGCTCTCAAACCTTTTCTCACTGGATTTTTCTGGTCCATTTTCAGGTTGGAGGGTGAGGGTGACAGAAGCTGGGAAATGAAAGATGGGATTGTTTTCTTGTCATCCTGTACCCCTGCCACCTGGCGATGGTGTTTCTGGTGAGTGGAGATACATAATGGCTATCTCAATGCAACATGCTCCTTATTTCCTGGGGGTCAGGCACCAGGAGGACCAGGAGGGTAGAAGATCTGTTGAAATGTGACCCTATGTGGAATAGGGATGAGAGTCCCTGAGCTTGTAGAGGGGTCTGAGGAAATGACTTCAAGGGAAAGTTCACAGAACTCTGAAATCAATAGCTAAAAGTAAAAATGCTCATTTTCAAGAACAAAGTATCATTTAAATGCTCCCGGGGAGGTGAATGAAGAGAAGGAGCTAATCCTTGTCAAGTGATGGATATAAAACAAAAACCCAAAGTGGAAAAAAAATCAAATTTCAATGCTAAAATCTACCGCCACGTACAGAGAGAGCTGGAAGCTCCTAGGACATTTGTATTGAATTCTTCATAGCTTGCCCTGTTCAATTAGCTTTTGCTTTTAAATGACATCCTTTTCATCTCTAGCTAAATCCTTAACCTTACGCGCATTGCAGGAGAGTTACCTGGAACTTGATGGATCCATACAGAGAAGACTGAGTTGGGGCATCGGTGAAGACAGTGTTTCTCCATGCTCCCATTATTCTTCCAGAACTGTTAGGAGTGGAAATCATCTCACCTTTGCACTTAGAGTAAAGCAACTCAGCATTCACAGGAAATTGCCTTCTGCATACTCTTAGGTAAGCAAGTGCTTCTGCCGCCGAGTCCAGTTTTCTAGTCTGCAGGTCAGGGAGCAGGTTTGTGTAACCCTGGGGAAGGTGAATGCGGAGGAGTGGGGAGAGGTAGTCAGGAGAGATTCCCGTAAGTCTTGGCTTGGCTTTGAATGAACTGTCTTTTAGGGGATGCCAACTTCCCTCTTGAGGCCACAGTTCCCTTACTGCTGTAAAGTGAAGGCATCAGGGCTGATGATCTCTCAGCTCCTTTTAACCTTGACATGGCTGTGTGCCAGGCCTCTTCACACCTACCCGGTGTATGTAAATGGTGGAATCACACGCAAGCTTACGCAACCACGCACTGGCTGATTGAAGGGGGTGATCTGAGATGGGCCTAGGTTTAAGCTGGGATCATAGGATTCCAGCGTAGGTGAATTATTTTTAAGCAGCTCCTGTGTTTTAGGGACAAGTGCACAAAATGGGAGACTTCTTCCCTGCAAAAGGGAATTGACCTGCGATTTCAAAGCACAAAAAAAGTTGATGTTTTTGTTCAGGAGGGGTTGATAACTTTTCCATACAAAACGTTTGCAAGTTACAGTCTTTCTAAGTTCCTTAATCATAAAATAAAGATATCGGCTTGGGGATTTGAGCACCATCTCCCAATGTGCATTTTGCAGTGAAATTTCAAGAACAAACAACAAATGTCTGGTGATGGGGGTGGGGGAAGGACCCTGCTTATAAACGAGGCCATGTGGATATCATTACTACTGGACTTCTGAAAAATTTTAATATGCTAATAGTACATTTCAAACTTTCAAGGTGGGAATATAGTATTTACTTAACTCGTTTAATTATAATTCATTTAATTATAGTTAATCCTTCCCCCACAAACTCATTATGATTATTGTTTTTTGAGGGGGGGTTAAAGGCAAAGGTTTATTAAATAGAATGCAAAGACATCAACCATAAAAGAAAATAACATTTTACTAAAATAAAAAATTTTTCCAGATGTCAAAAGACATCTGAGAAAATGAAAAGATAAGCTACTGACTGGGAAAAAATATTTTATATAAATAGCATATTTTACTCTGTTCCTATCCTCACCTATCCCTCTACTTTCTTATTTTTTTCTTTCCAAGTTTTATTTTGGGTTCAAGGGAATTCATTGTTATTATTATTATCTTAAGTCACCGGTGTTCTAAGGAGGGTAGTTAGTGGAACATTGCTTCAGGGAGTCCATGCTTTCAATCTTCACTTACTCTCCCGAAGAGCTGTCCCCGTCATGTCTCAGCAAGGGAGTTTCAACTTAGACATATTGAAGAACTTTCCGTTGTGAAATTGTGTCACAGTTGAATGAGGAAGACTCTAGGATTTTTCCTTTCCCAGAATTTTTGTTCCATTGTCCATGAACCGTGGTTTCTGTTCTCATTCAATCAACTTTCCTAAGGTTCTTGTCAAACACTCTGATTTGTGAATGAAAAAAAAGTGCTCTTTGAAACAAAGAGCAATTAGAAAAAGTGTCATCAACACTCACGTCAAACCCAGCATGGTTTTCAGCAACAATTGGGAGTAATATTTGGAGGTTTTGTTCTTTCCTTTTATTTCACATTGTGGCCAAGAAGTCGGTATTAGCATTTTCATGCAATCTGCGGGTGGTGTTGCTTATCTCTGCTGTTACATAACCCTCATTACTCATTAGGATGTGGTGTTCTTATTGTGTGGCCTCAAACATTTCTCAGACAACAGAATTGGATGTAATATTTGGTAGTAGAGTATTCAAGCTTACCAAAAACTTTTCACATTTGTGGATTTTTTTAAAAAAGGCATATGCTACTTTCACTGGGTTTTGTTAAAATGTTTCTTCTGTTTTGGCAGGTTTCGGTTTGAAGACAATCTAATTGTTTGAAAAATATAGGTTAGCATACCACCTAGGAAAGTCCCTCCCCAAAGCACAGTAGACAGAACAGGAAGTCACAAGTGGCTGGCAGAGATTGCTGCTCCTAGCTTCTCAGTGTTCTCCCAGCATCCTCATCTTTTCTGATTGGTGTGAAATCCACAGTGGATAATGAGTAGGGAGAGGCAGCACTGACTTGTTCTCCTTGGGTTTCTAGATTAGGGTAATTTTCATTGAGGTCATTGCTTGCTATTGTACATTTCTGGTAAGCAGAGTTTTGTATATTACCCCATGATTATGACTCTCGCACTGGGGTGGTGGCCGTTATTTATTTTTGAATGAATGAATAAATGGATTGTACAAAGCTTGGTATCCTGAAAAGATGTGCACGTGAACTCCAGCTCCATCAATAACCAGCTCCCTGTCTCTGGAGAGCACAGCTTTTCTTGGCTGTAGTTTCTCCACTAGCTTAGATTACGGATACTCTTCTGGTAAAGTTGACTCTATTTCTCATAGAATATAGCAGAGTCTTATAGCAGAGTTATGACTCAGTTTCTATACCATTCTTATCCCTGGATTTGTCAGAATTCCCAGCAGAAAAAGGAACAGAACTCGATCTGGCACCTTCTTTCTGTACCAGTCTTTACTCCGGACTCCAATCTTTCTCTCTTCGACTACCATGTAACTCACCCCACCCTCTCCCGGCCATAAAAATATCCCAGAAAACAAAAATATTTCAAAAACATCTAAATACTAAAAAGAATATGTCATTTACTATTAGCTTACTACATTCCAAATTTTCATGCTCTGTTTTACTGAATCCACACAACAATTGTGTTGTAGTCGTGATTATTCCCATTAAATGACATAATGAGGCTAAAGGGGTTGTCCTGGACACAAAGCCACACAACTAGAAAGTGTGGGAGCTAGGATTAGAACCCAAGGCTCTACTTTGGGAGGCTGAGGTGGGCGGATCACCTGAGTTCAGGAGTTCAAGACCAGCCTGGCCAACATGGTGAAACCTCGTCTTTACTAAAAACACAAAAATGAGCCAGACGTGGTGGCACATGCCTATAATCTCAGCTACTCGGGAGGCTGAGGCAGGAGAATCACTTGAACCCGGGAGGCGGAGGCTGCAGTGAGCCAAAACTGCCATTGCACTCCAGCCTGGGCAACAGAGCTACACTCTGTCTCCAAAATAAATAAATAAATAAATAAATAAATAAATAAATAAATAAAAAAAGAAAACCCAAAGCTTTTTGTCTTCAAAGCCTGTACTGTCTCCTTACAAGAAAAGTGAGAGCCTTGGACCAGCCCTGGGGTTCCTTTTGGCTCTCTAATTCTCTGTGCCTAAACATGTTGCCATTGTCTTCCCTACTTTGTATCTTACTTTGTATTTCACCACCTCTGATTTTTTTTTAGCACCCCTAATTTTATAGCCCCAAAGCAATTGCAATCACGTGTTCTGATGTGGCAAATATTGAGAAGTTTATTTGTTGAGTCTGGGTTTGAGCCAGATGTCACCGTGGTGTTTCTGCAGCCTCCTGCAAGCTGGGGGCTGTGTTTTATCTTTTCGTATCTAGAATAACGTGTGAGGTCAGTTTTATTATTATTGCTACTGTGCAGGCAAAGAAAATGAGGCAAAGAGAGGCCGCACAGCTACTAAATAACAAAGCCAGTCTTAAATCTAGGTCTTTTGTCTGGAAGTCAAGGGTTATTTGCATTCAGTGCTGGTACAGAGTAGGCATTTAACAAATATCCATTGAATGAATAAATGAATGACAGGATCATGTCTTAATTTTTGTTTATTTGTTTGTTTATTTTTTCTGAGATCGAGTCTCTCTCTGCTGCCCAGGCTGGAGTGCAGTGGTGCCATCTCAGCTCACTGCAACTTCTGTCTGGGCTTCAAGCAATTCTCCTGCCTCAGCCTTCTGAGTAAGTGGGACTACAAGTGTGCACAACCATGCCCTGCTAATTTTTGTATTTTTGGTGGAGATGGGGTTTCACCATGTTCGCCAGGCTGATCTTGAACTCCTGACCTTAGGTGATCTGCCCGCCTTAGCCTCCCAAAGTGCTGGGATTACAGGCATGAAACACTGTGTTTGGTATGATGTCTTAATTTGTTTTCTGTGCTCTTAAAACACAAAATGTAATTCCTACACAAGGTGTAATCTCTTCATCCCTGTAATTTCAGTACTGTGGGAGGCCAAGATGGGAGAATTGCTTGAGGTCAGGAGTTCAAGACCAGCCTGGATAACATAGAGAGACCCCCATCTCTCCTAAAATTGAAAAACATTAGCTAGGCATGGTGGTGTGTGCCTGTAATCTCAGCTACTCGGGACGCTGAGGTGGGAGAATCGCTCCAACCCAGGAGGTCAAGGCTCCAGTGAGCTGTGATTGTGCCACTGCACTCCAGCCTAGGTGACAGAGCGAGACCCTGTCTCACAAACAAACAAACAAAAAATAAAGAAAGAAAGATTTGTTGAATCACAATAATGGTACACCTCCTTTTATATGCTTCTCCCAGTGTGGAACTTATTTCCCCATGATTATTTATTTGCTGATTTTTAAATAAGACGTCTACTTAGTGATGGTTTTTCTTTTCCTACTGATCTATACCAATATGAAAACATTGCTTTCTCTTCCTTCTTCAGGGCCTCTATGGAATGATGAGAAAGCTGCCTAATTCTTTTTTGCCTCAATATTCTTCCCCAGAAAACAGAGAAAATCAGAGTGGCTTTCATGTGAGATAATGTGTATAAACTGTAAAGCAAGCACAAATGTTTGTTATTATTTTTTATCCATTGTGCTTTCATAAGAAATGCCTTGAGCAAAAAGGATATGCATTTGGAGCAGGTTTTTTTTTTTTTTTTTTTTTTTTTTCCAGCGAGGATGAAGGGGAAATTTCCTTGGTTCATCTCTTGTTGTTGTCAGCATTATCATAACTATTATCAACGAACATTTATTGAGTACTTATCATCAGTAGGGCAGGGTATAAGATCTGCTGAGAAGCATAAGATGTCATCTCTGTAGCAGAGAGATTTATAATTTAATTAGGAAGACCACATATACTAATGGATTAAATAGCAATGCAGAGTATCCTAAGATAAATGCCCAGTGAATACTTTGTTTTATTTTGTTTTGTCTTCTGAGACAGGGTCTGTTGCCCAGACTAGAGTGCAGTGGTGCAATCATGACTCACTATAGCCTCGACCTCCCGGGCTCAAGTGATCCTCCCATTTCAGCCTTTCAAGTAGCTGGGACTACAGGTATGCACCACCATGCTTGGCTAATTGATTTCATTTTGTTTTGCAGAGACACAGTGTCGCTTTGTGGGCCCCATCTGTTGTCAGATTCCTGGCTTCAAGTGATCCTTCCTCCTCGGCCTCTCAAATTGCTGGGATTACAGGCATGTGCCCCTGTGCCCGGACACCAAGTGAATACTATGGCTACTAAAACCTACAAGAAGTCAGAGGGGAGACCACAGTGAAGACAGTATAATGAGATGCTGATCTTGAAGGATGATCGAGTAGCATTTGGTAGTCAGTGACCCAGTAGTGCGTCTGTTGGCCAACAATTAGGGAGCAGTTAGCTATGGAAAAGAAACGCATTGCAAGGCCCAGGTACTCTAGCCATCTGAACTAGCCAGTGATAGCACCTTATCATGGTGGGTTTTCAATCCATCTGCTTTTTTTTTTTTGGATCCAGGAGACATTGATAGTATAAGGCCTAAGGAAAATTTGTTAAGTTGTTGTTTGTCATAATATTTATTGTAGTTACTGAGATAAGGCTAGATACTTGAGATACGTACATCTTTGTATCAACAAAGGCTGAAGGAGAAAATTAGTTTGGGGTTTTGTAATCTTGAAAATGACAGCCAGTAAAATAAGATTCACATATCATCTCCAGAATTGTTTATATCTGAGTTTTATTTCACAATGTGTTCCACGCCCTGTATCTCAACCTGCTGGCTCTTCCTCGCAATGAACAACTCACGCATTTTACACTTCTGGCCAGTAGCCCTGCTGGCAGCTCTTCTCCAGGTTGCAAGCTGACCATTTTGCACAGATTCTCTGGAATGCGACCCTGACCTTGCAATTAATTAGCTTTGGGTCTTGGTGCAGGTCACTTTCTGTTTGCAGGACTCAACCTCCCAGTTTAGGCTGTGAAATAGCCGGGTTAGACTGATGTATTTCAAATCCCTTTTAGTAGCTAAACCATTTCCTCCTGCAGAATATTCTATGGAATCACAATTTATAATAGTAGAGTTTTCTTTTTCCTTTTTCTTTTTTTTTTTTTTTTAAATTGGGCAGCTCCTGAGCCAGAATAGGTAGAGAGAGGCTCCCTATAACAGTAGTTTTCTGATGAAGACAGAGGTGAAACAGGGGTGAAGGAGTGCAAAGTCCTGCCGATGGGCCTCTTCCTTAGTTGCTTTAATCACCAGAGCACCGTGGAAGCCAGGTGGGGTGCAGTTGAATTGAAGGAACTTAAAGTCTGTTTCAGGGATAATATTTGGTTATTCGAACTCTGTTCATAGAAATAACATAATGGAATTACATTGTTATTCTGGCATGTCATTTCATGGAATCCCATGAAAGTTTCATTTCTTTGGAAAAACTCCATGTCATGGAGACTATGGGACTTGATTTAATCTGGGAGATTACATCGTAAAAGCCTTCCCTGAGGAGATATTTGGGCTGTTTTTTGATCTAATGTATTTTGTTTATTATCTGAAGGTCGCTGGTTGTTAGGAAAGGTCTTTAGGAGGGGGAACAGCATAGGTCAAGTCCTGAGGGGAAGGGTGCACTTCACAATTAAGAACCTGGGGGAAGGTCAGAGGATGGAAGACAGAAGTTCAAGGCGAGAGTGTGAGGGAATGACATTGCAGGTGGATATAGAGGCCAAATCCTGCAAACCTAATGGGCCATGCTGAAGATTGAGGTCTTTATTCTCAAAGCAAGGGGCAGACACTGGAGGGATTTTAAGGGAGGCATCTGTGTTACAAGGTCAGGGTAGTGTTTTCTGTGGATTGGAGTTGGGAGAGGGCTGGGCAAGAGTGTCGAAACCCCATTTCTATGGTGGGCAGATCACCTAAGGTCAGGAGTTCCAGACCAGCCTGGCCAATATGGTGAAACCCCGTGTCTACTAAAAATACAAAAGTTAGCTGGGGCGTGGTGACAGGTACCTGAAATCCCAGCTACTTGGGAGGCTGAGGCATGAGACCACTTGAACCCAAGAGGTAGAGGTCGTAGTCAGCTGAGATCATGCCATTGTACTCCAGCCTGGGAGACAGAGCAAGATTCTGTCTCAAAAACAAAAAAAAAAGAAAAAAAAGAGAGAGAGAAAGAAAGAAAGAGTGAGTCTGGAGAGAAAGAAGAATTAGGGTCTAAGTGAGGGGCGGAAAGGGATGTGGGCACACCGGAAGAGTTTCAGGAAGTGATATTGTTGGGGCTTGGTGAATGACTTGAAATGCGTGGGCGTGGAGAGAGGGAACAAAAGTGATCCCTAGGTTTCTGGCTTCTGCAAATGGACAGATTGTCTTTCTATTTCCTGAAACAGAGGGGAAGACCATGTCCAGAGAGGAGAATCCGGCATTTTGTGGGAGGTCTCAGGAACAGGAAGGTTGAAGGGTACGTTCATTGGATGGGTACTTTGATGGGTGGTTCCAGAACGCCGAGAAGAGGTCTGGGCTGGAGATGTCATTTGGGAAGTCGCTGATCTATCGATATTCATCTGGCAAACAGACCACAGGCATGGCTGAGATTGCAGAGGGAAAGAGTATAGGAGGAGAAGAGAAGAGAGTCTTTTCAGAATCTCTACCGTTTAATCACCCAGTCAAGCAGAATAAACTGGCAAGGGGGATGGGTCGGGTGGCGGCAGAGAGGAGGATGACTGGAGAGGATGGAGTCACTGTGTGGAAGGTTTGAGCATTAAAGCAACTACCAGGGGATTTTGTAACGTGAGATCCATGTAGCTCTGGTGGCTGTTGAGAACCTCTGCAGTTGGAGGGTGGGAATGGAAGCTGGGCTGGGCTGGAAATGGAGGTGGAAGGTCCAGAAGGGGTAAAGGGAAAAGCGGCAGTCTCTGGAGGATGTGTGTAATTGAAGCTCAGTTTCTTTAAACTCTCCAAATCCATGTGATCCGTAGAGATGATGAAGAGGCTTGAGCATGTTAATGGTAATGGAAGGATCTGGAAGAAGAGGAACTGTGGACTTGAAAAGAGAGAAATGAACTAATCAAGAATAGGTGCTTCCTAAGAAGTGGGGAGAGAGTGGGATCTAAGCCACAAAATGGAGAATGGGCCGACGGGCGTGCCTTTGACTCCCGGAAGGTCTTAGCAGAGCATCTTGTTGTGTACTTCAGTGGGGCAGTCAGTTCAGTGGGCACCATATCTCAATTATTCAACCATGGCCGGGTGCAGGGGCCTACGCCTGTAATCACAGCACTTTGGGAGGATTGCTTGAGCCCAGGAGTTCAAGACCAGCCAGGGCAACATGGAGAGACCCCCATCTCTCCAAAAAAAAAAAAAAAAAAAAAAAAAAGCCAGGTGTGGTGGTACGTACCTGCAGTTCCAGTTACTCGGAAGGCTGAGGTGGAAGGATTGCTTGAGCCCAGGAGATCAAGGCTACAGTGAATCCAGATCATGCCACTGCACTCCAGCCTGGGTGACAGAGTAAGATTCTGTCTGAAAGAAAGAGAGAAAGGAAGAAAGAAAAAAGGAGAAAAGCAAGGAGCCCAAACAAATCAAAATCTGTGATCTTCCTACAGATATGTAACTTTGGGTATGTACATTTTCTGTGTGTGTGTACTGTATAACTCCTGGAATATTCCCCAGAGAACTAGCATTTGAAATACTAGTCAGTTTATGTACAGCTCCAGGCACATCACGTAGCACGTGGTAGATTCTCAACAAACGTCTTTCAAGGTAGGGGGATCCCTTGAGCCCAAGAGTTTTAGGTTGCAGTGAGCTATGATTGCACTACTGCACTCCAGCCTGGGTGACAGAGCCAGACACTATTCTAAAACTCATTTAAAATAATCAATTATTCAACCACTGATTAAGCACCTACTGTATGGCCAGTATGTGTTAGCAACAGGGGCTGCAAAAATGAACTACAGTGGAAGTACAACCAAGCTAGTGGGAGAGGTGTGCCCCAGAGACGACCGTGACACAGGGGTGTCGGAGTACCACTGTGTTTAATGGCCTCATGTGTTCAGCGCTTAGCTTGGTGAGATCTGCTGAAAAGTTCTATGCAGTGACTCATCTCCTTACCTGACACAAATTATTTAAATTTTCTGTGCCTCAGTTTCTTTGTTTACCAAGTTAGGATAATAATAGTGGCTTACCTTAGAGGAGTGCATTGAGAAAAGTCTAATTGACAAGGTTTGGCTTTCTGTCCCCACCTAAATCTTGCCTCGAATTGTAATTCCCCCATGTTGACTGAGGGAGGTGATTGGATCATGGAGATAGTTTCCCCCATGCTGTTCTCTTGATAGTGAGTGCATTCTCTCAAGACCGGATGGTTTTATAAGACAGTTTTTCTCTGCTCTTGCTCCTTTCTCTCTCCTGTCACCATGGAAGACGTGACTGCTTCTCCTTCTGCCGTGATTGTAAGGTTCCTGAGGCCTCCCCAGCCATCCAGAACTGTGAGTCAATTAAACCTCTTTCCTTTATAAATTACCCAGTCTTGGGCAGTATCTTTATAGCAGTGTGGAAATGGACTAATACACTAATAAAACAACGAACAGTAAACGGTAAAGGGTTTATTAGCAATTAGTGCTACATGAATGCTGAATTATGAACTGAGATTACATCTTCATCAAAGGTAAAAGCCAGTTGGGCAACGTTCTAGTATTAAATCTCAGAACAATAGCTTGCTTTCACGAGTTACCTAGAATAAAAACTTGTCCCCTTAATAATAGGATCATGTATTGAAAAAGTGCACAGTAAAAAGTCCAAAAGGAAACGTCATTTAAGCCTTTTTAATTGTTCTATGTGGATAAGGATTTTTTTTTCTCGAAGATATTGAGGAAAAAGAGGAGATTTCCTCATTCACTCATTCACTCATTAATTCATCAAATGTTGTTTGTTGGACCTGACAGTGTTTAACAAATCTCTGATCATTCTTGGACCTCTCTGGCCATTTACACGCTGGCTTTCAGTTTTCATAAGTGAGAAATGGGCCAGATGCAGTGGCTCATGCTGGTAATCCTAGCATTTTGGGAAGCTGAGGTGGAAGGATTGCTTGGGGCCAGGAGTTCGAAACCAGCCTGGGCAACATAGTGAGACCCCATCTCTGAAATAAAATATGAAAATCAGCCAAATGTGGTGGCATGCACCTGTAATCTTAGCGTCTCAGGAGGCTGAGATACGAGGATTGCTTGAGCCTGAGAGGTTGAGGCTTATAGCAAGCTATGATGGTTCCACTGTACTCCAGACTGGGTGACAGAGCAAGACCCTGTCTCTAAAAAATAAGTTAAAAGCAAACAAACAAAAAACATAAGTGAGAATAGACCTTTTAGTTATTTTAAAGCATTGTGTGTAAAACTCAGAGAACAATGAGCCTTAAAATACATATCCAATTAGTTAATTAAAGCAAATAAATCTGGTTGAACAAATGTTAGTAACTCAATCTTTCAAACATCTCTGAGAGAAAAAGAGCAGCTATTTTTTGAGTGTTGACTTGTGCTGGGCTCTGTAACCTTATGTATCTAATCTCATTTAGCCCCCCTAGTAGCTCTGCTAATAGGCATCATTATCTCCATTTTACAGATAAGCAAAGCGAGGCTTTGAGAGATTGAGAAATTTGCTTGTGTTCACACATTCAATAAGGACTGAGACTGAGCTATTAACTCAACTGTGCCTCATTCCAGAATTCTTTCTCCTTCCACTCTCTAGTTTCTTTCAAGAAGTGAGAATCTAGGCCTCCTCCCCAGTCTTCCATGCAAATAAAACATGTGTGGATGTTTTTATAAATGCTCACTAAGTATTTGATTTTTTTTTTTTTTTTTTTTTTGAGACAAGGCTCCATTCTATAACCCAGGCTGGAGTGCAGTGATATAATCACGGCCCACTGCAGCCTCGACCTCCCCTAGCTCAGGCCATTCTCCCATCTCAGCCTCCCAAGTAGTTGGGACTACAGGTGCATGCCACCACGTCTGGTTAATTTTTGTATTTTTTGTAGAGACAGGGTTTCACCATATTGCTCAGGCTGGTCTCAAACTCCTGAGCTCAAGTAATCCACTGGCCTTGACCTCCCAAAGTGCTGGGATTATAGGCCTGAACCACCGTGCCTGGCCACTATTTGTTGAATGAACAAATCAGTGGAGCAGTATTTATCAAATTTTAGTAGTATGTCACAATTCTAAGGTCAAGGATAATTTATGTAAATTTAAAAAATCTATTTAAATTAAGGAGTTATTGTTAAAGTTTTATGAGTGATAATGGTATTATGGTTATGCGTAATAAAAAGAATCCTTATCTTTTCGAGAAACACTCTGAAATGTTTACAGATGAAATGACAAGAAAGTCTGATATCCACTTCAAAAATAATGAGATGGAAGCGGAGAGTTTAGATTAAACAAGATGGGTAGATTGGTAGTGGTTTGATAAGTGATGACCCTTGACGTGTACCCAAAGGCTCACTTGACCATTTACTGTTATTGTATACATTTAAGATTTTTCATAAGAAAACGTTTAAAAATTAAGTTTCAGTGGGACAATAAATAAATAAAGGGAGTAAACATTCACTGTGGGGAAGTCTCCCAGTTTTTTGTTTTTAAATAATTGCTTTATTTTCACTAGATTATTAAACATAACTCTCTATGAAACCAGTTTGGGGGAGGGTATTTTCTGTATCATTTATCTTTTAAAAGTTCACTCTCTTGATGCAGAGAGAAGGATTGATTTTCCTAATGTATTGTGTGAATTTGAGTCAGTCATAGCCTTTGTGGGCAGGTTTCTCACCTGGAAATGAGAGAATCAGTCTAGATAAATATCTGAAATTCTTTCTGTTTCTAAAATTCTATAACTCCGACTAACTAGGAAAATACTATGCGTGTCATTCCTTTGCTGTTTAGTCCTCAGCCCTTAGCACCCATATTCATGGACAAACAACATAAGAATCACGACACACCTTGAATTCAGGGGATTAGCCCACCTACATCACACCTTGAATTCAGGGGGTAAGCCCACCTACATTTAAAACTGCCTTTAGGGCAGAATGCGTTCCTAGTAGTTTTCCCTAATTCTAGCTGACTGAGTAGGGTTTGTCACAGAGAGCAGATTTAGAACGCAAACAATATTGGTTATCTTTTTTTTTTTTTGAGATGGAGTCTCGCTCTGTTGCCCAGGCTGGAGTGCAGTGGCCGGATCTCAGCTCACTGCAAGCTCCGCCTCCCGGGTTTATGCCATTCTCCTGCCTCAGCCTCCCGAGTAGCTGGGATTACAGGCGCCCGCCACCTCACCCGGCTAGTTTTTTGTATTTTTAGTAGAGACGGGGTTTCGCCGTATTAGCCAGGATGGTCTCGATCTCCTGACCTCGTGATCCGCCCGTCTCGGCCTCCCAAAGTGCTGGGATTATCTTGAAGAAGACTCCTTATTTCCTGAGAGACAGAATTAAACCAGAATACGACTGAAATGAAAAGTCTTCTTTTAGAGCACTCCAAGTAAATGTTGAGTAGATACACCTTTTATTAGACACAATCCAATTAAAGCCAAACTTGTTTAAGAAAGACGCAAGGGTAGAGGGTTGAGCAACGGTGTTCTTGTGTGAATTTAACAGGGAACAGACCCACCTAGGAGCTGATGTGATTCGACAAGCTTTGTCCTCAGGTGTACTGTATTTGCACATGTAGCAACTATGTATCCACCCACAGAGCAGTGCCAAGAGCCTGAAAAGACTCACCTAAGAAAATGGTGACAAATCAGAAACATGCTGAAGATACTGTCCGGTAGCACTGAAAAAATTTGTACCCAGAACTTGTATTTGTAGAATCAGGATTTCCTATTTTTCTGTACTTCAAATATATTTGAGGGAGTGCACTTTTACCATTAGTATAATTTACCATATATTTAGTAGTAAAAAACATATTATTAATGTGTGGGTCACACCTATAATCCCAGCACTTTGGGAAGTCAAGGCAGGCAGACTGCTTGAGCCCAGGAGTTTGAGACCAGCCTGGGTAACATAGCAAGACCCCATCTCTTAAAAAAAAAAAAAAAAAAAAAAAGCTAGGCATGGTGGTGCACATCTGTAGTTCCACCTACTTAGCAGGCTGAGGCAGGATAGCTTGAGCCTAGGAGGTCGAGCCTGCAGTGAGCTGAGATTGTGACACTGCACTCCAGCCTGAGAGACAGAGTGAGTCTCTGTCTCAAAAAATAAAATAAAACAAAACAAAAACCAAAAGCAATTTGGAACCCTCCTATGGAGACATAACCCTTGGGCATGTATTTTGTGTGTGTGTGTACTGTACAACTCAAGTAATATTCCCTGAAGAACCAGCATTTGAAATACTAGTCAATTTATGTAAAACCCCATATCCATTGCATAGCACATGGTAGATTTTCAAGACACTTCTTTTCTTTTTTACTTTTCAGATGTTCTCTCTCAGTCTTCCCTTCACTGAGTCTTCTTACTCATCACCTCTAACTTCTGAGTCCACTGCTATGCCACATGTGTGGGCTAATTTATTTCAAGAAAACTCATTGCTCACTTTTTTTGTGGCCCTACTTTTCTTTTCTTTCCTTTCTTTCTTTCTTTTTTTTTTTTTTTTGAGACGGAGTCTGGCTCTGTCGCCCAGGCTGGAGTGCAGTAGCCGGATCTCAGCTCACTGCAAGCTCCGCCTCCCGGGTTTACGCCATTCTCCTGCCTCAGCCTCCGGAGTAGCTGGGACTACAGGCGCCCGCCACCTCGCCCGGCTAGTTTTTTGTATTTTTTAGTAGAGACGGGGTTTCACCGTGTTAGCCAGGATGGTCTCGATCTCCTGACCTCGTGATCCGCCCGTCTCGGCCTCCCAAAGTGCTGGGATTACAGGCTTGAGCCACCGCGCCCGGCCCTTTTTTTTCTTTTTTTGAGGCAGGGTCTCGCTTTGTGGCCCAGGCTGGAGTGCAGTGTCACTATCTTGGCTCACTGCATCCTTTGCCTCCTGGGCTCAAGCAATCCTCCCATCTTAGCCTCTTGAGTAGTTGGGACTACAGATGTGTGTCTAATTTTTTCTTTTTTCTTTTTTTTTTCTGAGACAGCGTCTTGCTCTGTCACCCAGGCTGGAGTGCAGTGGCGTGATCTCAGCGCACTGCAACCTCTGCCTCCCCGGTTCAAGCGATTCTCCCCGCCAGCCTTCAGAGTAGCTGGGATTACATGTGCGCGCCACCATGCTCAGCTAATTTTTGTATTTTTAGTAGAGACAGGGTTTCACCATGTTGGCCAGGCTGGTCTCAAACTCCTGACCTCAGGTGATCCACTTGTCTGGGTCTCCCAAAGTGCTGGGATTATAGGCGTTCAACTTCTGTTTTTTTATACTTATAAGCCAAAAAATGAAAATAAAGGCATTAGTAAATCCTCAGTCAAATGGCCGTGGGGCACCCTCTTCATCCTACTGAACATAAGGAGCTTCTTGGGATTAGCTTGGATCACATTTACAAGATACAAAGCTCTCATTTTTGAATTAGGGCGGTAAAGTGCAGAAGAGAAGCAGAATGCGGGTTTTAAGAAATGCAACGTAAATCATGAAGATTCTTCTTCTTCTTCTTCTTTTTTTTCTTTTTTTGAGATGAAGTCTCACTCTGTTGCCCAGCAGGCTGGAGTGCAGTGGCACGATCTCGGCTCACTGTAACCTCCTCCTCCCAGGTTCAAGCGATTCTCTTGCCTCAGTCTCCTGAGTAACTGGGATTACAGGCATGTGCCACCATGCCCAGCTAATTTTATATGTTATTTTTTAATTTTTAAAGTAGAGATGGGTTTTCACCATGTTGGCCATGGTGAAATGAACTCCTGACCTCAAGTGATCTGCCTGCCTTGGCCTCCCAAAGTGCTGGGATTACAGGCTTGAGCCGCCACGCTCGGCCAAAGATTCAAGTTTTAAATTTCCTCCCTTCCTCCTTCCCTTCCTCTCTCCTTTCCTCCTTCTTTCTCTCTCTTTCTTTCTTCTTTCTTCTCCTTTCTTTTCCTTCCTTCCTTCCTTCCTTCCTTCCTTCCTTCCTTCCTTCCTTCCTTCCTTCCTTCCTTCCTTCCTTCCTTCCTTCCTTTCCTTTCTTTCTTTCTCTCTCTCTCTCTCTCTCTCTCTCTTCTTTCTTTCTTTCTTTCTTTCTTTCTTTCTTTCTTTCTTTCTTTCTTTCTTTCTTTCTTTCTTTCTTTCTTTCTCCTTCCTTCCTTCCTTCCTTCCTTCCTTCCTTCCTTCCTTCCTTCCTTCCTTCCTTCCTTCCTTCCTTTCTTTTCTTTTCTTTTCTTTTCTTTTCTTTCTTTCTTTCTTTCTTTCTTTCTTTCTTTCTTTCTTTCTTTCTTTCTTTCTTTCTTTCTTTCTTTCTTTCTTTCTTTCTTTTCTCTCTCTCTCTCTCTCTCTCTCTTTCTTTCTTTCTTTCTTTTCTTTTCTTTTTGTAGAGACAGGGTCTCACTATGTTACCCAGGCTGGTTTTGAACTCCTGGACTCAAGTGATCCTCCCACCTTGGCTTCCAAAGTGCTGTGATTACAGGTGTGAGCCACTACACCCTACAGGATTCAATTTTTAGCTGCATGTAAAATGTAATCCTCCTGGAAAAGAATTGAACAAATTGTAATGATGCAAATTAGAGCTATCATTGTAATGACAGTGCTTTGAAGGCAAGGTTGCCATTATTGTTTATGATTAAATTCTTGAATCTGCAATGTTGCTCCTCTGATATTAGTATCCGTCAGGGATGTTTGTGAGACTAGCAAGAAGATACCTGTTAAAACACCAGCATAGACCTAATAAAATGGCCTTTAATTGAACTATAAAAGATCCTAAGGATAAAGTTGCATTTGATGCAGATCTCTATCTATATAATCTATATTCATGTTTACATACATATCCATAACACAAATTTAATTATTTACAGTCTGTAGTTATACTATCTAAATTATTTCTCACCTGTCCCTCAGACTGGAGTGCAGTGGCACAATCACAGTTCACTGTGGCCTCAACCTCCTGGGCTCAAGCCATCCTCCCACCTTAGCCTTCTAAGTAGTTGGGAATACAGGTGCATGCCACCAAGTCCAGCTTTTTTTTTTTTTTTTTTTTTTTGCAGAGACTGTGTTTTGCCATGTTGTCCAGGCTGGCCTCTAACTCCTGGGCTCATGTGATCAGCCTGCCTTGGCCTCCCAATGTGTTGGGATTACAGGTGTGAGCCACAGCACTTGGCTCTGATTCTTTTAAAATTTATTTTTATTTATTACTTATTATTATTTTTTGTAGAGATGGGGTCTTTCTATGTTGCCCAGGCTGGTCTCAACATCCTGGGCTCAAGTGATCCTCCTACTTTAGCTTCCCAAAATGCTGGACTATAGGAGTGCACCACTGCAGCCAGCCTTTCTGATCATAATGATACCTGTAAAGAACATTATTTATATGCTTCTTTCTGATAAATGAAATGCTGGTTTTCTTATTTTAAGCTTTAAATAGTCTCCTTTGAAGTTCATTAACTCTAAAATACTCTCAACAATTTCCCTATATCAACTTCTACTGTAATCAAATGAATGTAAATAGAAATAAAAATATGATAGCATTGCACCCCTACAAAATTGGCAAAGCCCAAAGGAATAAGCACAGTATATTGGGCAACAATGTGAGAAATCAAGGAGTTTCATTTACCACTGGCAAGAGTGTGAATTTATGCAACTTTCTGGTACAGCAGGTCGGCTCTAAGATTTCAAAGCCTTAAAAGTGCTCCTAACACAAACCTAACAATTCTGCTTCTCTTCTAATAATTTACCCTTAGGAAACAGAGATGGAAAAAGGATGGATATATGAAATATACATTTTAAATTGTGAAGCCCTAGAAGCAATCCAAATGTCTCACGAAGAGTCCTGGTGAAAAGAATTCTGGTGTATCCATGATAGCGTGCTATGTAGCTAATAGAAATACTTCCGTGGGAGAATGTTTCCAAATAGCAAGAAGATTCAGGATAGGTTGCTTAGTGAAGATAGTAGATTACAATACACGATTTACTACACGATTATAATTCCGTACCAGAAATGTGTAGAAACATGGAAAACATTAACTGTTAATTTCCGATTAGGATATTATAAGTGATTTTTATCTTTTTTTGTTTTTTGTTTTTCAAAATTCCCATAATTTCTCCAATAAAAAATTTGATTTTAGGCCAGGTGCGGTGGTGCATGCCTGTAATCCCAGCACTTTGGGAGGCTGAGGTGGGTGGATCACGTGAGGTCAGGAGTTTGAGACCAGCCTGGCCGACATGGTGAAACCACATCTCTACTAAAAGTACAAAAATTAACTGGGCATGGTGGTGCACACCTGTAATCCCAGCTACTCAAGGAGTCTGAGGCACGAGAATCACTGGAACCTGGGAGGCGGAGGTTGTAGTGAGCCAAGGTAGCACTACTGCATTCCACCCTGGGTGATAGAGTGAGACTATCTCAAAAAAAAAAAAAAAAGAGAAAAAAAAGGTTTTAAAGGAAGGAGAATGCGACGCGATTGTAAAAGTCAAAGTTTATCAGACATTTAAATTTATTACTGTTTTTGAAGGCTGGGCGCGGTGACTCACGCCTGTAATCCCAGCACTTTGGGAGGCGGAGGCAGGCGGATCACCTGAGGTCAGGAGTTCAAGACCAGCCTGACCAACACGGAGAAACCCGGTCTCTACTAAAAATACAAAATTAGCCGGGCGTGGTGGCGCATGCTTGTAATCCCAGCTACTCGGGAGACTGAAGCAGGAGAATCGCTTGAACTCGGGAGGCAGAGGTTGCAGTGAGCCAAGATCGTGCCATTGCACTCTAGCCTGGGCAACATGAGCAAAACTCCAACTTAAAAAGAAAAGAAAAGAAAAGAAAAGAAATTTATTACTGTTTTTAAAAACTTCATTAATTATATTGATCTTTGGGGATATGGTTAATACTTGCCATGTAAATATTAACAGTAAACAAACTTTAATATAATTATACATGTTTCTAATATTATGTATAGATTTTATGTAACTATAATATCTCTCTCTATATGATACATTATATCACACCTATCATATAGATACAACATGATGCCTTAACGCTTTGCAGCTTTTAAAGTACCTTTTCAGAGATTATTTTATTTAGCTCTTAGATAATGTGTAAAAGGTATTATCTCAATTTTATGGAAGCAAAAAGAGAGGCTAAAAACTCTAATAACCTGCTCAAAAATCTCTCTACTGCTCAGGCAGACCCCCTGATGTCTGTACCTCCAGAGCTACTTCTCCGTCACCCAGGTGGGCTTGCTCTATGATGCTGTGTTCGGAACATGACTTGGCCAGCAGGGTATCTGAGAATGCCACATGTCATGCCACATTGGAATTCTAGGATATCAGAATTGCTGCTTTTTCAGAAAGGACATGGAGTAGGACAGTCATTCTCTTTGTTTAAAGTTAACTGCAGGATATTCAGCTGCTCTGCAGATTTCACTGTGGTTTGTTTCCTATTCTTTCTTCCTTTTCAAGCCTTTGCTTTTCTTTGCATTTAGAAAAGTCTGAAAATCGTGGCTTGTGCCAGCTAAACTAATGGGAATAAAGAAAGACACACCATCCTCCTTTGTTGCTGATAGTCAGAGTTCTCAAGGAAAAGCCATGTGATAGCAACAAGTGGGGTCACAGTGATAGAATCCCAAGGACAAGATTAAAGCTCAGGGAAAAAGGCTGAGAATTCTTGCGTCCACTGCATTTCCCCACCTAGGACATTTTCTTTTAGAGATATAAAGCCCTCATTTTGGCATGCATTAGAATGACCTGGAGAGCTACTTACAACCCACCTTGCTGTCCCTTCCTCACTGTTCCCCGACCCCACGAGAGTTTCTTTATTTTGAAACAGGGTCTCATTCTATTGCCCAGGCTGGAGTGCAATGGCGCAATCTCGGCTCACTGCAACTTCCGCCTCCCAGGTTCCAGTGATTCTCGTGCCTCAGCCTCCTGAGCTGAGACTACAGGCACGCCACCACGCCCAGCTAATTTTTGTATTTTTAGTAGATACGGGGTTTCACCATGTTGGCCAGGCTTGTCTTCAACTCCTAACCTCAGGTGATCAGCCCACCTCGGCCTCCCAAAGTGCTGAGATTACAGGCTCACGCGTCAGTTTCTGATTCAAGTAGTTTCAGGGTGGAGCCTGGAAAAGAGCATTTATAATACGTTCCCAGGTGATACAGAGAATCAGATGGTGCTGTTGGTCCCAGGGCCACACTTGCAGAGCTGCTGCTTTAGGAGTTTCAGGGGGTATTTCTCTTGCAGAGGAACAGTATCAGGTACTTAAGGATAGAAAGATGAGTAAGAGATGATGATTACAGAACTATGTGGTAAGGACTGCAGTGAATATGTGTGATCAGAGGAGTTTGTGCTTAGCAGTGTCTTGGCAGAATCCAAGAATGCTTTATGACAGTCATATTCAAAGGAGGAGAGGGTCTCACTGGGCTTGAAAAAGAGTTCCAAGCAGACAAAACAAGAAAGCAAAGGCATAGGTAAAATAAATTATTGCGATATAAGCTCTGAAGCAGTCTTCGGAAGTAAATATTCTTTATGGAACCTATTTCTGGTGCGTTCTATAAATAGTGTATTGGCACTTTAATTTATAACAATAATTAAATATGCAGTGACTTATCTCTTAAATGTTCCAAGTTGCTTACCTGATTAAAAAAACTGATTTTAGTCGGTTTCTTGTTTAGTCAGCTGATAAAAGATATGATGGCTTTCTGAGGAGTGACACCGGGTGGGAGTTGGAGATTTTGGCAAGGCACTGCTCGGAAAAGACGAGCCTGCTGCCAAGAAAATCCAATAGGAGAAATTCAGTCCTCGCTTCCTGGCTAACGGGTTTATGTACAAATTTTAAAATATGAGATTCAAGGACTTAGAAACTCCCTTGAGAGATAATTCCATAGGTCAGTTATAATTGATTTTATAATTGCAAAATGGCCTTTATAAAAGTACAGTATTGTCATCTGTGAAAATCGTTAGGTAATTTTACCGTGTTAAAAGAGTAGGTTACATGACGTTTAATGTCCATTTCAACTCTAAGATTTTTATCACATGATGATGAATACATGATTTTGAATTTAAAGATTTATTTAAAAAAGAAGGTGGGGTGCAGTGGCTCACGCCTGTCATCCCAGCACTTTGGTAGGCTGAGGCAAGCAGATCACCTGAGGTCAGGAGCTCGAGACCAGTCTGGCCAGCATGGTGAAACTCCATCTCGACTAAAAATACAAAAATTAGCTGGGTTTGGTGGCGGTCGCCTGTAATTCCAGCCACTCAGGAGGCTGAGGCAGGAGAATCGCTTGAACCCAGGAGGCAGAGGTTGTAGTGAGCTGAGACTGCGCCATTGCACTCCAGCCTGGGCGATAAGAACAAAACTACGTCTCAAAAAAAAAAAAAAAAAAAAAAAAAAAGAAAGAAATGTATGGTGATTTTAGCAAAGAAGCAATGAACTGTAGGCAAAGTTCTAAGCATGTTCTATGCACCATTCTGTTTAATACCACGGATGACACATAGTAGGTGTTTAAATAAATATTTAAATTGTGGTTGTTTGATACAGGATTTAATTTTTTTTCATAGCATACTTGTGATACTGAAGACATAAACAACAAAAAATTTCAGAGATGTTCCTATCTGAGCAAAAAAAAAAAAAAAAAAAAAATTGAATCTCTCATTTAAATCATTTGGAAAGTAAACGACTTTGGCATATTATGTCCAGAAATTTCAGGCCTTAAAATTATTTTCTTTCTGATCTCTTTAGAAAATTGCTTCAAATTTCCTTTTTGTGAAAATGTTTCAGAAAACAAGCGTCAGCTATTAAGTATAGAAAAATTTTCTTTTGGAAGTGGTAGGAGCTCCAGGCTTGACTTAGTACGTCTGCGTCTCAGTGCATTGGGTAAGTGGAAGGAGGGTCAGTCTATTGCTTTTGATGTGACTTTTTTTTTTTTTTTTTTAAGATTAATTCCATGTTTCCATTTGCCTCCATAGACATAACTGAAAGAGCTCGGCCAATTCTGGGCTATAAAAGTGCATCAGTGAGTTATTTTATGTTTTATTGTATACATTTAAGGGGTACATGTGTAGTTTTGTTACACGGATATATTGTGTAGCGGTGAAGTGTGGGCTTTTGGTGTATCCATCACCTGAATAATGTACATTATACCCATTATGTAATTTCTCGTCTCCCACCTCCTCTCACCCTCCCACCTTCCCTAGCTTCCAGTGTCTGTCGTTCCAGACTCTACTTCCATGTGTACACATTATTTAGCTCCCACTTACACATAAGAATATGCAGTATATATATAAATTTTTTTGACAGAGTCTTGCTCTGTCACCCAGGCTGGAGTGCAGTGCTGCGATCTCAGTTCACCACAACCTCCACCTCCTGGGTTCAAGCATTTCTCCTGCCTTAGCCTCCCAAGTAGCTGAGATAACAGGCACGTGCCACCATGCTTGGCTAATTTTTTGTATTTTTAGTAGAGATGAGGTTTCACCAAGTTAGCCGGGATGGTCTCAATCTCCTGACCTCGTGATCTGCCCACCTCGGCCCCTCATGTCCGACTGAGAACATGCAGTATTTATCTTTCTTTTTTCTGATTTGCTTTACTTAAGATAACAGCTTCCAGTTCCATCCACATTGCTGCAAAAGACATGATTTCATTCTTTTTCATGGCTGAATAGTATTCCATGGTGTATATACACCACATTTTCTTTATCTAATCATCTGTTGATGGACTTACAAGTTGATTCTATAGCTTTGCTTTTGTGACTAGTGCTGAAATAAACATATTAGTGCAGGTATCTTTTTGATACGTTGATTTCTTTTCCTTTGGGTAGATACCCAGTAGTGGGGTTGCTGGATTGAATGGTGTTTCCATTTTTAGTTTTTTTATTCTCCATACTGTTTTCCGTAGAGGTTGTACAAGTTTACATGCCCACCAACTGTGTATAAGTGTTCCTTTTTTTCTGCAACCTTGCCAACATCTGTTATCTTTTGACTTTTTAGTAATAGCCATTCTGGCTACAAGATGATATCTCATTCTGGTTGTAATTTGCATTTCTCTGATGATTACCGACGTTGAGCATCACTGAGCTTTTAGAAACATGACAGAAATCCCAGTATTTTGAGACTTGAGGAAAAGCTCTCAAACAATGGAAAAGTTTGTGCTCTTCTGATTGGCTCAGGAAGTATAATCCGGCCTTCTGCTGGTAGCATTCCAGAGCTGAAAAAATCATCTTACCTTAAGTCTTTGATGGCATTCGCCATCAATGGCATGAAACGTTTATGGGGTCCCACTAATTTCAAAGAGTTGCAAAAAAATGTAATTTGATACAAGAAGTGATTTTTGCTTATGTGCCAGTCTTTGGCCAAGATTTAGCCTAAGAGCTTGTCTTCTCACTGTGAATGTGGCACAGGGACCAATCGCCAACCAGGTAGGCACATAGAATAATTTTGAGGTTTTATCATGTGGCAAAGGGCGCACATTAATATTATTTAATGATGAACTGAGAGAAGAGAAAAGGAGACATAGCGAAAGAGAAGTTGAGGGAAAGAGGGAGAGGAAGTTGAGAAAAAGAAGAGGAGGAAGAAGGAGATTTAACTGAATTTCATCGTATATTTCCAAGACTGATCATATTTCTATGGAAAACCTCTTAAAATAACAAGAGTTACCTTGTTCAGAAGATATGAATGGGGCTTATTGTCTGATTATAATTTCTTAACAATTGTGCCATTAAAATTCAGTTAATAAACAAGGTAGTTACCCGTACATTTTTAACACCAAGCCAAATATTGCACCCAATGTGTGGAAAGCGTTTATCACCTAATTGATTATGTTTATTAAACAGTTATATTTAATAAACAATACTTTTACACAAAAATCAAGAGGCACAAGCCACTTTTCCCTTAATTCTGTCCATACAAAATTATCTGAAATGATTTCAAATTATATAATTATCCTAGAGTATGGTGAAGTTTCTAGAAATCATCCACAAATTGTTTCTTTAATAAAATAAAATCCAAATCTGTAAAGAAGCATTGGCAGAACTTATTTCTCTAATAATATAAAATAAAATATAAGTTACAACTAACTGGTTAGAATTTACTAATTGCCCATAATTTGTTTGAAAAATAATTAACCACCATGAGCAGTGCCTCGTACCTATAATCGCAACATTTTGGGAGGCTGGGGCGGGAGGATCGCTTGAGCCCAGATCGGTCTGGGCAACATAATGAGACTCCATCTCTGGAGAAACAAGACAAAAATTAGCCAGTTGAGGTGGCATGTGCCTGTAGTTCCAGCTACTTGAGAGGCTGGGGCGAGAGGATGGCTTAAGCTTGCGAGGTTGAGGTTGAAGTGAGCCAAGGTCATGGCACTGCACTCCAGCCTGGGGGACAGAGCAAGACCCCATCTCTAAATAATAAAGAAAAAAAAATTATTAACCATCTTTTACACATTTAAAGAAATTCATAGAACATATCTGTAAGGCGTATAAAGGTTTTCTGGGTAGGTAGTCACCTTTAGGTAATATTTTTGCTGTCACGGTAATGAATGGGCAAGTGCAGACTGTGTTTTAGGTGGATTTTGTGAAATCTCTCCTGGATTCAGGTGGGACATAGTTCTATAGACATTTGACACATGGTTGAAAGACCCCAGCGATGAAATTTTGTTCCCAGACTGTTATTCTTTGTATTTCCTATTTGTTTTCTGTATAGTTACTGTCTGATCTTCCAGTACCCTTGAAGTAACACAACTGAGCATCATGCGCAATCAGAGGTTACGTCACAGCCACTTGCAATGGGTGCGTCTATGGGAAGTGTGCTAATATTATTTGAAATTAGGAATTGGTGTTTCGGCTTGTCTTTTTATGATGAAAAAAAGCAACCATCAACATGGTAGAGAAAAGCCACACGTTTTACCAAGTACTGGAAAGAAATAATCAGGTTCCTGTTTTCAGTGACAGAATTCATTGTTCTAAGAAATTCTGTCATTTCTCTTGGATATGCTCTGAGACAAACCCTTCCACCTGGTTGATCTAAATCCAGGAAAATGTTGTATGCGTTACATACTGTAAATTTACTACAGAGCAAATATCTCCAGGAAAGGACTTGGCACATAGATATCTGCCTTGGTCTTTGTGTACCTACGTAATGCTTTGCACTTAGTAGGCTCTCAACCACTGTTTATTTACTGTGACTTAATCTGTTGAATTGGTAAGATTCCTGTATTGGTTTACCCTTTAGTGAACTGATGAAACATAAAATTCAGAGTAAATTAGAGTGGGAGGGACACGGTGGCTCACACCTGTAATCCCACTACTTTGGGAGGTTGAGATGGGTCAACTTGAGGCTGGAAGTTCGAGAGCAGCCTGGCCAACATGGTGAAATCCTGTCTTTACTGAAAATACAAAAAATTAGCCGGGTGTGGTGTCATATGCCTGTAATCCCAGCTACTCTGGAGACTGAGGCATGAGAATCGCTTGAACCCAGGAGGCAGAGGTTGCAGTGAGCCAAGATCGCGCCACCCACACTCCAGCCTGAGCGACAGAGTGGGATCCTATCTTAAAAAAAAAAAAAAAAAAGAAAAATAAAAGAAGAAGAAATCAGAGCAGACGATGATTCTGAAAACAAACATACAAGCAAAAAATAATAAAAAAGAAAAAAATAAAGAATAAAGAAAACAAGCTTAAGAAAACAGGCTTGTCCCTTATTCTCAAGAGCCATATCTTTTCCATGAATGAAGATTAATTATGATAGAATAGAGATTTGCTATCTGTTTTGTTGCTACTCCTGCTGCCTTGTATTCATGTTGAAGTGTGGAGGTTGCATCACCCCATGTTGACTTCCATTTTTTTGGGCTCATTTCTTATTTTGAGTACTTTTGCTGTTTACAAGGTTGTGTTTTCTTTATGGTGCCAGGTGCAGTGGCTCACACTTGTAATTCCAACACTTTAGGAAGCCGAGTATGGAGGATCGCTTGAGCCCTTACACTGCAGTTCAAGAACAGCTTGGGCAACATAGCAAGATGCCATCTCTACTTAAAAAAAAGAAAAAAGAAGAGACTTCAAACTATTTGGAATGATACTGAAAAATTTAGCTAGAATGTATATTTCAGTAGTTCTCAAGCTTCTTGATATTAGGATCCTTTTACCCTCTTAGAAATTACTAAGGACCACAGTTGCTTTTGTTTATGCGTGTTATGCTTTTACTTTTACTCCATTGGAATTTTAAATAGAATGCTTTAAAAATGTTTATTTTAAAATTTATTTAAATGTCACTGTAATAAGTTAAAACACATGAAGTAACAGAACTAATATATTTTTATGAGAAATAATGGTGTTTTCCAAAGTAAAATTAGTGAGAAGAATGGCCTTGTTTTCTATTTTACACGTCTCTTTACTGTCTGGATTAAGTGGAAACAGCTGGATTCTCATGTCTGCATTCTGTCTGTGGTGGCCTCACATGTCTATGTAGTTGGAAAAAAGAGAATCTTTCATCCTCCTGAGCCTAGTTTGGGAACCCATAGGGCTTATTCAACCACACTTTGGGAACTGCTGGCCCATTTAACAGCAGAATTACAGCTACGAATTGTCTGTTGAGAAAACATTCAAAACTTGGTGTACTGGTCCATGGGAACATAGAATTTTCTATGATTTTCCTGTACAGCTCCTGAGGGGTTTTATTTTACCTAGAGTTGCATTCATTTTGCTTGGGTTAATTTTGATAATCACTTGTCCTCTGGCTGAAGGAGCAGAGTGATCGTTAGAATCTATTACTATCTGTACTTACCATTGTGTTAATGGTCACCCTGCCATCGCCAGAAATGTCTGTTAGTCTGTCATTTTAAAAAAAGGACACAACTATGGTCCCCCTAGGGTTTTCCTCTCCTCTAAGACACCTTTGCCCTGATGAAATATTCCAGATCTGTGCAACTCTCACTTAGATGTAGTGATAGATAATGATGAGTGGGTTGATAAGCAGATGAATCTGGTTACATGATCGGCGTAGTGAAATCCTGGAGATAACTATCTGGTTTTATGGACAGTTTTATGAAGACACTTTTCAGACTTCTGCTATTGCCTTGAAATGGCAGCAGCGAAAACATGCCAGTTGTACTTCATGGGCTAAAAATCTTAGGGCTCACCACAGACTTCATAGGTTGCAAACCTTATGGTGAGTTTTGTCAGCTTTGGTGGATACAAATTATCTTCCTTAATTTGCCTACTTCTAGGCTTCTGAGAATGCAAAATCAGAGAATAGCCACAGATACAGTTTTTACAGTGTTGAAAATTCTAAAAGAATTTGGAAGATCTAAAAGCATCAAAGAAAGAAAATAGAAGTATTGATCTGTATGTATCATCTCATTTTCTTCTTTCTTTTTTTTTTTTTTTTTTGAGATGCAGTCTCGTTCTGTCACTAGGCTGGAGTGCAGTGGTGCCATCTCGGCTCACTGCAACGTCTGCCTCCCGGGTTCAAGCGATTCTCCTGCCTCAGCCTCTTGAGTAGCTGGGACTACAGGCATGTACCACCACTCCCAGCTAATTTTTGTATTTTTAGTAGAGATGGGGTGTCACCCTGTTAGCCAGGATGGTCTCCATCTCTTGACCTCATGATCTGCCCACCTTGGCCTCCCAAAGTGCTGGGATTACAGGCGTGAGCCACCGCGCCCGGCCTGTATCCCATTTTGTAAACCTCGTTTCCTTCATCCAATGGCATGATGGAATAAGTTCAGTTTTGGATGGCTGACATAAATAGTGACAATTTCACTTTTGAACTTATAGAGTTTAATATTGAGTACTCAATAGATATTTGTTGAGCAAATAGAAACATTAATTAAAAATTGGCTGTAAATGATATTTCCTTATTCTTACAGAGTCGATGAAGGTGGAAAGAAAATAGGTCCACAACTTTTATAGTTCACCAGGGAGATGTTTGTGTTTAATCTATCATTTTTAAATCAGAGGATATTATTTAGTGGCAGTTCTATAGAGAGCTATTTCTTTGTCTGAATGTCCCATATTGGCAAGTTCTTTGGCTTTCATTTAACAAACATTACTTGGTGGACTTCTACTGAATATCTGTCATGTGCCACACACAGCTTTGGACCTACGGATGTAAAAAGGAGGGCAAATCAGTCTTTCCAGAGGCTTCTGGTCTAAAGGGAGAGACTGACCAGGAGAGAAGAGCTGGAAAGAGGGAGGCACAGGGCCTTTTGGGAAAATGGGAGAATATGCTTGTCTTTCCCTGGAAGGTCAAAGAAGGCTTTCCAGAGGAGGAAACATGGTAAATGAGTCTTGGCTCAGAGAAGTTGAGCAGATAGTATGGATATATCTGTCAGAGTAAGCCATAGGCTTAGAGTGGAGAAATATACAAGGACCCTCAGACAGAACTCATGTGATTGTAAGTGACAGAAACTTAATGCCACCTAGTTTAAGCCAAGAGGCAATGTAGTGGCTCACACGTTGGCTGGGAAGTCTGGCTTCAGAAACAACTCTATTCAGAAACTCATATAAGGTCATCAACTTGTTCTTTCTTTCTTGGGTTTGTTTGTTACTTGGAGTTGCCCTCCTCCTTTTCTCCTTCATATAGACTTTTGTTTCAAATAGGGAAGAGAGCCACTATGGTTCCCAGTGCACATCCATCTGCCTCTTTATCCAAGAGGCTTCAGTTCAAACAATCTCAGTGATAGCCCCCCACTGCCACTGGTCCATTCCTCTAGTGGGGGCTTGGAGCATCTGACTAGTAGCTTGACCCAGGTTCAACTGGAGTGGAGAAGGAGCAGTTCCCCGAATAAATGGCTGAATGGCTGGGCACATGTGGTGGTGGTGGCAGAATCCAGGTAGCTAAACACACAGAGAGAATAGTTGTCTACAAGAGTAGACAAATTTGACTCAATTGCTATGAATTTGACAAAGATCTTTCTTAGCATTAGGATTGATTTTTTTCAAAGCTCATTTAGGTATTTACCTAAGTAGTTTTATACTTTCCTAGATTTTTTTTGAAAGAGGATTTCATTTTATTTCAGAAAATACAGCCTCCCCAAGGAGGATAATAGCTAAGGGCTTTCTTTAGAACTTCCACGTATCATAGCTTATCCTTTTTCTATTGTAAACATTTTTATGTAGCTACGGTTTGGTCAAGCAAATATCAAGGGGGTAATGAAATAGTAGCAGGGCAGAATCTGTGGGTGGAGGAGAGAATAGTCCGACCTTGGCACCTTGGTGGTGATGGGAAGTTTACTGTGGACCATTGACAATCAGCGACTCTCTTGTTTCATGCAAAGGCTAGAACAAGGACTTTACCCAAGTGGTAGGGCCACTTAGAGAAAGTAGAGAGAGAGATCAGGAGCAGGCTGGGTTGGATCTAACTAAAAGAGGAACTTGACAATCACTGGAAATGTGATAAGATGGAGAGAATTTTATTTTATAGAATTTACCTCAGGGAAAATACTCTATTGGTTAGAAGCTGCTTGAGGCAACGGCCAGGCTTATGTGTTAGCTAAACTGCCTTCAAAGGGACAGGTCGGGTTAACCCTACAACTTTGCTTTTGCTGAGTGGGTATGTGAGATTGGCAGCAGAGGATTCCACAGCTCAGCTTCCTACCTGAATAAATACTGAACAAATGTTTACAGGATATTGTTTTGTGGCATCTGATCATTAAATTTTCTGGAGCCACTCAACATGGTTTATGCAAACAGCATGCAGTTCTTGTCCAGGATCACTTCCTGTTTGGGTGCTATGTGTAAAATGGTTAGTACCAGGGTACTGGTGATGGAGTCCTGGCTTACGGGGCATCCATTCCCATGGTAAATTCTGGAAAACAAATTAGGTCCACCATATCAAGCATTTTCATGAAAGATTCCTGACAGTGTTCCTTAACTCATGACTTTAGAAAACAACAGAAGTAATTACCTGCAAAGAGTAAAAACAACACAGTGCAGTAACAGCTAATTTAGAGACAGAAACACAACTAATTACCTGAGACTCCTGCAAGCCTAGTCTTGTTTAACTGCTGATCTTTTCTCTCTAGGTAGCAACTCTCATAGATGGCTGGTCAGAATTGCAGTCTTCCTGCTTTTCTAAAGTCCTTTCAGACTGGTGTTGTTTTCTTCTTGGATGCCATCGTTCCTTGTTCGCCATTGTCCTATCTTCTCTTACTCACCATGAATGAAGATAAATTATTGTAGGATAAAGATTTGCCATCCTTTCTATTGCTATTCCTACTACTTTTTATTCATGCTGAGGTGTGGAGTTTGCATTACCCTATGTTGACTTCCATTTTCTTGGGCTCATTTCTTGTTTTGAGTTTTTATGCTGTTTTCAGGGCTGTGTTTTCTTTTTGGTGACCTGTGCTAATGGCTCTCTTAGGGGTCCTGAAACTGCAAAGGCAATGGCTTCTCTTTACTATTATTGCTTTTTAGAGAGAGTCTTACTCTGTCACCCAGGCTGGAGTGCAATGGTGAAATCATAGCTCACTGCAGCCTTGCATTCCTGGGCTTACGTGATCCTCCCACCTTGGCCTCCCAAAGTGCTGGGAATACAGAGGTGAGCCACCACACCCAGCCAGCAGTGACTTTGCAAACATTTTTGACCATGGCCCACAGAAAGACATTCATGTTACATGGTGCCCAGTACACACAGACATACATAATTGATGTGGAAGATTCTTGGAGTGATACCATCCTTACTGCACATGATGGGCTCCACTCTATTCTACTATTCTATTCAATTTTATGTCTTTTAAAAAATATTCATTTCACAATTCACGTGAGTCAAGAGCCATGGTTTGAAAAACACTGCTCTAAGAACCCCTTGCAAGGTGTTCAAAAAATAGAAGTATCTCAAATCACATTCCTAGTCTTCTAAGGACATGCTTCATAGAGCCCCAGGATCAATGGCCAGAGGGGCGACGTCATTTCCTCCTGGTAGGCTCACAATATTTGTGGTATCTCAGCGATTCAACTGACACCGTTCTAATCACCAGACTGGAAGGGACTGTTTCTATATTCCTTGAGGGCAAATGCTTAAAAATTTGTTAGAGAGGCTGCTTGAAAGACAGTATTCCAAGAAAACTAGGACTCAACAGGTTATTTTCCTTTCGTCTCTTCCCTTACAAACTGTTTTCCTGGCCATTAAACTCATAGATGTCCTTTTAGAATCCAATGCTGTTTGTTCAATATTATTTTGGTAAGCATTATTATTCAAATTTAGTTATACCAATTGTTCATAAAACCATCATTACATCAACAAAAATCTGATTTCAAGTGCTTAGTCCCCAAGGAGCTCTCAGGCTTATTTACCTCTCCCCAGATATATAAATCTGATGGGTGTTTGGGAATTTGTATACTTTCCTTCATCCACCTTTTCATACATGTCAGAGGTCAGTGTTATCAGATATTTGAGGCTCACTGTGTCTAAGGTGACTGAAGAAACTTTCCAGATCTTTCTGTGGCAGGAACTGCTATTCCCCACCCAAGAGCATCCTCTTCTTCCTTACCAGCTTGGGCAACATGGTGACACCCCATCTTTACAAAAATAAAACTACAAAAATTAGCCAGGCATGGTGGCACATGCCTGCAGTCCCATCTACTAGGGAGGCTGAGGTGGGAGGATTGCTTGAGCTCAGGAATTCAAGCCTGCAGTGAGCTATGATCACACCACTGCATCCCAGCCTGGAGGACAGAGGCCAGCCCAGCAAAAAACCCTTGTTTATTCAACCTCCCTTGCCTCGGGACAGGTCATGTGACATAGTTCTGACTACTGAATACCCAGATAGCGGTATTTCCTGTTTCAGGAAAGCAAAAGCCCTCCCAGAAACCCTTAGCTCATGTCTGAGGGTTTCTGGGAAGGATTTTGCTTTCCTGAAACAGAAAATACCCCTATCTGGATATTCAGCAGCCATCTTGCAACTACAAGGTAGCAAGTGTGACAATGAGGATGTACTAGCTAAATGTCATCGAGCAGATGTGTAGAAAGAGCCCAGGATGGGCGTGATGGCTCACTCCTGTAATCCTAGCACTTTAGGAGGCTAAGGTGGGATAATTGCTTGAGCCCAGGAGTTTGAGACCAGCCTGGGCAACAGAGCAAGACCCCATCTCTACAAAACATAAAAGAAAATTATCTGAACGTGGTGGTGTGCTCCTGTAGTCCCAGCTACTTGAAAGGCTGAGGTGGGAGGATTGCTTGAGCTCAGGAGATTGAGTGTGCAGTCAGCCATAATTATGCCACTGTACTTCAGCCTGGGCAACAGAGCAAGACTCCATTACAAAGCAAAAAAAGAGCTGGATCCCTGATGGCAGCTCAGAGCAGCAGCATCAGCTATGGATGACCCACTTGCAGATCTCCGATTATGTGAAGAAAATATTAAACCCCTAACTTCTTCTTTTTTTCTTTTTTTTTTTTTTTGACAGAGTCTTGCTCTGTTGCCCCGGCTGGAGTACAGTGGCACAATCTTGGCTCACTGCAACCTCCGCCTGCCTGGTTCAAGTGATTCTCCTGCTTTAGCCTTTCAAGTAGCTGGGACTATAGGCACACACCACCACACCCATCTCTATTTTTAGTAGAGATGGGGTTTCACCATGTTGGCCAGGCTGGTCTTGAACTCCTGACCTCAAGTGATCCACCCGCTTCAGCCTACCAAAGTGCTGGGGTTACAAGTGTGAGCCACCATGCCCAGCCATTAATACCAGATTTTTTGGTGACCTGTGATCAAATAAATGACAGAACTGATTCATTCAATTTTTAAAATTTCTGCATCTGTCTTTGATGAATATTTGATAAAAATTCAATAAAGATCTACCCAGTCACTGCTATTCAAGTACTAGTGGAAGGCACTAGACCTGCAAAGCAGAGGGGATCCTTTGAAAATTTGATAACTACAGATTACTATGATGAGCACTTCAAATGTCACTAATTAGACTCAAAGCTATTTTAGAGTAATTACTAATGAAAGTGCGTTGATGTTCTTCCATATGGCGTCCAAGTGTGAGAAGCTCTTTCCCCAAACTATCTCAACAGGATTAAAATACTTTGAGAATGACTGTTCTTTTGTTTTTTCACATGCTCCAAGCGTTAAATACCCCTGGCCACATAGAGCATAGGGCTGAACCCTGATCTAGAAATGGCGTTTTCAAACTTTAATTGTTCAATTTAGATTGGCTCATCACCTTCAAGTTTAGACAGTTGTTGGAATGTTATGGTTCTAAGAAGGTAAGTCTCTCTAGAGTTGAGGTTTTCTTGATTTGGAGACTCTTTCTGATCTTATTTAGGACACTGTAAAGGAAGCTATTGTGACAACAGCTTTTCTTTTCTTTCTTTTCATTTTTTTAAGACGGGATCTTACCGTGTTGCCCAGGCTAGAGTGCAGTGGTGTGGCACAGCTCACTGCAGGCTTGAATTTCTGGGCTTAAGGGATCCTTCCATCTCAGCCTCCTTGGTAGTTGGGACTACAGGCATGCACCACCACACCCAGCTGATTATTTTTATTTTTGTAGAGATGGGGTCTCGCTATGTTTCCAGGTTAGACTTAAACTCCTGGACTCATGTGATCCTCCTGCCTTGGCTTCCCAAAGTGCTGGGAGTATGGGCATGAGACACGATGCCTGGCCTAATAACAGCTCTTCTTAGAGCATTTAAGAGGCCATTTCTGCTTGGGAGGAAGAGAAAGATTGGATGAGTGTGAAGGCAAGTCTCCTTAATCAAACCTTTGTTTCTTTCTTTTGCCCTCTGGGACCTCTCAGCCAAGACAAAATGCTTCAGAGTAATGTGTCTATTTTCTGATTCTCAGATGCGTTAGTTGTTTTAGATAGGTAGGGATAAGACAAGCCAGACAGTCAATAACAGTTCTGTCTGATAGAAATATAATGTGAGTCATGTATGTAATTTCAATTTTCTAATAGATTAAAAAGTGAAATGAAACTGATGAGATTAATTTTAGTAATGTACTGTGGCACGATATAACCAACATCTCATTTAAACTGTAATCTGGCAGTGGCTCATGCCTGTAATCCCAGCAATTTTGAATGCCGAAGTGGGTGGATCATTTGAGGTCAGGAGTTTGAGACCAGCCTGGTCAACATGGGGAAAAGCTATCTTCACTAAAAATACAAAAATCAGACTGATAGTAGTGGCGCACGCCTGTAATCCCAGATACTTGGGAAACTGAGGCAGGAGGATCACATGAGCCTGGAAGGCGGAGGTTGCAGTGAGCTGAGATTGCACCACTGTACTCCAGTCTGGGTCAGAGAGTGAGACCTTGCCTCAGAAACAACAAACAAAAACATGTAATCAATACAAAATTTATTAAAAAGATATTTGCATTCTTTGTTTTCTTTGAATATGAAGTCTTGTGTATATTTTTTACTTACAGCACATCAACCTTGGATTCACCAATTTTTTTTTTTTTTTTTTTTAGATGGAGTCTCGCTCTGTCGCCCAGGCTGGAATGCAGTGGTGCAATCTTGGCTCACTGCAACCTCCATCTCCCAGGTTCAAGTGATTCTCCTGTGTCAGCCTCCTGAGTAGCTGGGATTACAGGAGCACACCACCACACCCTGCTAATTTTTGTATTTTCAATAGAGATGGGGTTTTGCCATGTTGGGCAGGCTGGTCATGAACTCCTGACCTCAAATGATCCACCCACCTGGGCCTCCCAAAGTGCTGGGATTACAGGAATGAGCCAACGAGCCCGGCCGGATTAACCACATTTCAAATGCTCCACATAGCTACGTGTGGCAAGTGGCTGCCATATTGGACAATGCTTCACTTTCCCTCTACGTCTTCTCATGGCAGTCAGCATTCCACTGCAGTCTGGCTATTTTTGCTGTCCTCGCCCATCCCAACCTTGTAGCTATCTTCTAAAGAACAGTGCCCTTAGTAACTGTCTCTTCTGTGTTGTTCTAGACCTGGCTCCAGTGGCAGGAGATATATCAACACAATATCAAGAGGTTCTGAAGGTCTCTTTAGATGACATTTTACTGCATTGACTCCATTCTTTTGTTTTCATCTGTATCAGAGAAATTACAACGGAAACGAGAAATGTTAGGAACCAGATGCTGAAAAGGTCCCAGTGGCAAGAATCGGAAGAGGGCACAAAGGTACTCAGAGTTCCACCCTTACAAGCGTAAGAGAAAATAAAGGCAGCGAGAATGGCACAAAAAGCATGCGCAAAACTGATGAGCATGGTTTTTTCAAGAAGGAATTGCGCATAATCATCAGGCCATGCGACCGATGCGATAGCCTAGGCTGAGTGTGCTTGGGAATTCCTGACTTATGAAAACAATTATTATATCTTAGAAGTCCTTCTTACTTAGTGTGCTCCTATGACTGACCGGCTTATAGAACACAGAGGTTTCTTTCCTGTTCATGTAACGCTATCTTTATTTTTCTTGCAGTACACTTAAGATGTTGCCTTAATAGGCATAATGTCTTCCTCAAATTAATGAGATGCTTCCTTTGTGCCCTTGATGAGGCAAGAATCTTTCTTTGGCAAATCACATTTTTTTAATGCTGATAAAACAGAAAGCTTTTTTTACGAAACCTTTTAAAAATAAATGAAATTACTTTTGAGCATATGACAATGTCTATCATATTTACTCTTCAAGAGTAAATATTTGGAAGTCCCATGAGAGAGATGCTTGAAAGTCAGATAATATCCACTGTGTATTAAAATCTACATCGATGAGGCACAAAAAACTCCACTTACCATTTTAAAACATTTTCCTCCAGTTTGCACCACACAAAAACCTTTAAAAAACTCCTGGCACTTTACACATGGGTTATAGCTTATATTGCAGTAGGCCTGAGATAAACTCAGGGCATACATGGGACAAATGTCTTTTTCAGAAGGAACTCTAGTTATGCTGAATCCTCATTAATTTCCAACCAATTTCTAGTGCTGACCACATGAGGAAGATTTCTATCAGTGAGAGTCAGGGAAAGTCCCTCCATTGGGAGAGCACGCACAGGCAGCCTTGTAGAAAGAAATGAACAAAGTACTTAGTGAAGAAAGACTTCTATTTTAACTCCAGCTTGGGTCCTTTCTTTATTTTTTCTTTCTTTCTGTCTTTCTTTTCTTTTCTTTTTCTTTCTTTCTTTTTTTTTTTTTTTTTTTGAGATGACATTTCGCTCTTGTTGCTCAGGCTGGAGTGCAGTGGCATGATCTTGGCTCACTGCAGCCTTCACCTCCTAGTTTCAAGCAGTTCTCCTGCCTCAGCCTCCTAAGTAGCTGGGATTACAGACATCTGCCACCACATCTGGCTAACTTTTTGTATTTTTAATAGGGGTTTTGCCGTGTTGGCCAAGCTGGTCTCAAACTCCTGACCTCAGGTGATCCACCGCCTCGGCCTCCCAAAGTGCTAGGATTACAAGCATGAGCCACCATGCCCTACCCAGCTTGGGCTTTTTCTAGTTATGTGACTTTAGGCACGTCCCTTAACCTCCTTCACCCAAAATGGATAGAAAATAATATCCTATCTGTCTCAAGGGTGGACCGTGAACCTTTTGGGGACTGGGATCCCCTTTGCTTTACAGGTCTGGTGCCTCCCACTAGTACTTGAATAGCAGTGACTGGGTAGATCTTTATTGAATAATATAGCAAACAAAATGATTGATGTAACATTACGTGTAAGCCTCGTAATGTTATACTAGTGTAACAATTTTTTAAAATTCTGTTTCTTGCTAAGGTTATACTTCTATGCTGCAAGTTTAAAACTTCAAATAGAGAGTTTTTGCTTCTAAGAACTAACCTTCAAGTGAGAAGCATAGAGAAAAATAACACGGTTTTGAAGTTGAGGTTATTTTGTTACCTAAGCCTTTGATAGTCATGGTATGGAGAGTGATCTGGGGTGAAGAATATAGTTTGTGGTCACATTTCAAAAAGTGGGGCAGAAGTGTTTTCTTTTTTTTCTTTTTTTGTAGGTGTGCTTTTATTTAAAAACTACATGAGAAACAGACTTATTGGAAGAAATGCCTTTTTTTATTACATCCTCTTAACAACCAAGCTAGTAATCCAACTCAAGTTGGCAATATGGCCCGCTAGAAGTCCTTGGCGGACTTGCACTAGTGGGCAGATGAGAGTGACTTGGTAACACCTTCATTGTTTTCATCCTACACTGGACATCAGTCATTTGGCCCATTTTTCGAAGACCCACTTGAATTGTCTGAACCTATGAACTCCCTGAAAGTCTAGCCACCAAACTCCATTAGGAGAGTCAAGGCTGTGCAACCGAAGGGCATTCATTTTATTCCCTGCCTCGGTGCAAGGGTCTTCCCAAACCAAGATGGACACATGTACTTCCTTTCAAGAGGCCACAGACAAAAACATTTCATGCCATTCTGAGATAATGATCCAAATTGGTTAAAATCACTTCAGAATTTGCTCGTCTTCTTATTAGTCCAGAGACCGGAGTGGAGCTTTATTAAGAAAAATGTGATTTTGATCCCCCATTCTCCACGATGTGCTTCTTTCACATTGCATGCCTATATAAAAACATCGCATGTACCCCATACATGTATATACCTGCTATGTACCCACAAAAATGAAAAATAAAAAATAGAGAATAAGCTACAAAAAATGTTAAAAAGAAAAATGTGTTTTTATTTATTTATTTATTTAATTTATTTTATATTTTATTTTACTTCAAATTCTGGGATACATGTGAAGAATGTGTGGGTTTGTTACATAGGTATGTGTGTGCCATGGTGCTTTGCTGCGCCTATCAACCTGTCATCTAGGTTTTAAGCCCCACGTGCATTAGGTATTTGTCCTAATGCTCTCCCTCCCCTTGCCTCCCACCCACCTACAGGCCCTGGCGTGTGATATTCCACCTCTGTGTCCATGTGTTCTCATTGTTCAACTCCCACTTATGTGGTGCTTGGTTTTCTGTTCCTGTGTTAGTTTGCTGAGAATGATGGCTTCCAGATTCATCCACGTCCCTGCAAAGGACATGAACTCATTATTTTGACAGCGGCATAGTATTCCATGGTGTATGTGTGCCACATTTTCTTTATCCAGTGTTTTTAAAGAAAGGGATAACTATTATGAGGTGTTGGATGTGTTAATTAGCTTGATTGTGTTACTCACATTTCATGATATATATGTGTATGAAATCATAATATTGTACACCTTAAATATATACAATTTTTATTTGCAATCATACCTCAATAGAGCTGAAAACAATTTAAAAATATGTTAAAATTCAGACAGGCATCAAGAGGAACTGTGTCTTTGTACAGCAAACTCTGCACAGATCACAGACATCAACACTATGAATGAGAAGACAAGCTTGTTTTCTGTGCGTAAAGCCTTATGAAAGTGGATCCCCAGAGAGAAGCAATTGGCAGACTCACTATAAATCTCTCCCATATGTTGGTTAAAGCAGGTTGCCTAAGGACTGCTAGCGGACATCACCCCAGCTTAGTTTGATTACCTTATGAACTTGAAATTAATCAAATCACTCTTCAAAAAAATCATTCATAGGAGATGCTCATTATTAATGACTATTTCTTGACATAATATAGAATTTATTCAAATTAAAACTTTATTGTGATCTTTTGGTTACGAGATGCGAGAGGCATAAGCCAGAGATAAAAAACTGTCTTAACCTATGTGTGCATATAGATCTGTTCTACAGAGGTTACCATCAGAGACGTCTCATTGTGTAGGCAGAATAGCAATAGCTACAAGTTAGTGGCTATTTTCTGCCCGTTGGAAAGTTTCCTTGGAGTTTCATGTGATTGATGATGATGAGGATGATAGTTGCCACATATTGAGTATCAGTATCTCACTAAATGCTTCAATAGCCACGTAGGATAGCAAACTATTTTCCCCAATTTACAGATGAAGAAAGAGGCTTGGGAAATAATTCACTGTCCAAGATCAATATCTAGTAAATAGTAGAACTGGATTTTGACTCAAGGTTAACTCCAAGGCTTGCTACTACCTTGCAGGGATGTCACACTGGTCAGGTTTCTTCTTTCTCTGAACTTATAATTAGTATATAATTTAGATGTAACCACTGTTCTTCATCTTCTAATCCTCACTTTGAAGCGATCTTGAGTTCAACTCGAAACTGACGCTCTATTTCCTACAATAGAGCACCTGAAACAATGCCTGGCCTACAGCAGATGCACAAAAAAGTTCTTGTTAAATAAATATTCTAGAGGTGATTCGTGCTTGCAATCTCAGCACTTTGGGAAGCCAAGGTGAGCGGATTGCTTGAGGCCAGGAGTTCGAGACCAGGCTAGGCAACATAGTGAGACCTTCCTCTACAAAACATAAAAAAAATTAGCTGGGCATGATGGTGCCTGCCTGTAGTCCCAGCTACTTAAGAGGCTGAGGGAGGAGGGTTGCTTGAATGTAGGAGGTCAAGGCTACAGTGAACCATGATCATGACACTGCACTGGGCAACAGAGTAAGGCCCTGTCTCAATAAATAAATAAGTAAATAAAAAAGTAAAAAATTAGATACCCTAGCTTGTTTTGGGGTAGTTCTCAGCCCCTGGTGGGAAGAAGGCAGATTGGAAACAGCCAAGAACATGTATTAAAATTAAAAGTCAACATTTTTCATTATTTTAAATAATCCATGGCATGGCCTGTTTAAGCAAAGGGGGCAAATTGCAAATAGCACTAGGAAAATGTTTATCATAAGCAAAGGAATATACTTAAGAAATGAGCACGGCTGTGTATTTTCCCATTTGGTGATAGACAAAAATTAGTATTTAGTCTTCTCATTTAAAATTCACTAAAACGAAAACATAATCCCAGTTAATTACTGTTCCCTAAGGTACCTGGTTGCACAATGTTTTATAAAATTAAAACCTGCTAAGCATCTGTGAAAAAAAACACACACTTTTGATGCAAAACATTGGGGAATAAAAAAAAAAAAAGAAGAAAATGAAGAAGAGAAAAGGAAAGGACGGAAGCCCAGTGAGCATCTTTAATTCTTGTCATGTCTGTAGGAATAACCTGGGACAAGGGAGCTTGTGAGAGTTTTGGGCTTTTACAAAATTTCTTAGGACTGATTTCTACCTAAAGGACTAAAGAACAGGAAGACCCAAGGAGCAACACTCGAAGGGGAGCTCATCATGGTGACCTGCCACCTCACTCGTCCTCAGGCCCATTTTAAAATTAGGAGGAGACTGGCCAGATGCCATGGTTCACACCTGCAATTCCAGGGCTTTGGGAGCCGAGATGGGAGGATTGCTTGAGGCCAGGAGTTTGCAATCAGACTGGACAACACAGTGAGACCCGATCTCTACAAAATATAAAAAAGTTAGCTGGGTGTGGTGGTGCATCTGTAGTCCCAGCTACTTGGGAACCTGAGGTGGGAGGATCACTTAAGTCCAGGACATAGAGGCTGCAGTGAGCTGTGATTGTACCACTGCACTCAGCCTGGGCAAGACAGTGAGATCCTGTCTCAAAAAAAAAAAAAAAAAAAGAAAAAGAAAGAAAGAAATTAGGAACAGACACAACAGAGGCACAGTTATAATTTCAATCCCAGCGGACAAAGTTTCTAAGTCTTCTTGTTTCAGGGCTATTTCTCCAAGGAGGGAAAATATGAATTTGAGATACACAAGAATTGGGTTATGGATCCTAAAAAGAATGACCTCATAACCCTTGGGAAACCAAACACACAGGTCAGCATTTTTGTCCGCACACTATTTTTTCTTATTTTTGTTCAGTCTAAATTAAGATATACTCATAATGGTTGGGTGTGGTGGCTCCCACCTGTAATCTCAGCACTTTGGGAGGCCCAGGTGGGCAGATCACTTGAAGCTAGGAGTTTGAGACTAGCCTGGCCAACATGGAGAAACTCCCATCTCTACTAAAAATACAAAAATTAGCTGGGCATGGTGGCGGGTGTCTGTAGTCCCAGCTACTCAGGAGGCTAAGTCAGGAGAATCGCTTGAACCCGGGAGGCAGAGGTTGCAGAGGGCCGAGGTCACGCCACTGCACTCTAGCCTGGGCGACATGAACAAGACTCTGTCAAAAAAAAAAAAAAAAAAAAGGAAAGAAAGAAACAATATAAACTCCATCTCAAAAAAATGCTGTTAAACATATTTAAAAAAATAAGAATCCCTTTCATATATACATGACAGGCCATACTCAATTGCCTTATAAACAGGGTCCTCAGTGAATACTTATGAGTGTACTCGAGTGACAGTTTGCCTCCCTGAGCATATATTGGGGAAAAACGAAAGCAAAATCCAGCTTCAACTTTCCTGGCAGAGTAAAAACATGAAACAGAGTCCATAAAGAGACAAATGAAGCGTAGGAAGAGGTCGGTTGTGTTTTCCCTTAAAATCTGTGTGACCCTCAGGAAGTTACTTATTCACTGAACTCCAGTTTCCTTACTTGTAAATATTGAGATAATAATAACCGTACTCTTGAAGGGTCATTCAGGACACAGACCAATCAGAACTGATGTCTGGCCAATTGTACTGGACATCAGCCAGCACTTTGTATTGGAGCAGACCAGCTGAACGTCAGCCCTGGTTTCAGGATTAAATACAAGTAAAAATGCCTTGCACAGTGTGCAGCACATAGAAGATTCTGGATAAATGTTAATCATCTCCCATCTCTGAGAAGCTGAGATTGCTGTGATATGTGATAGGAATTATCTACAACTTCCCGTGGGATTCAGAATCAGTTTGAATAGCTATGACAATATTATTCTTAGTCCTGTTAGTTTAGGTTCAGTTGGTCTTAAATGGTTATTCTGAAAACGTGTTTATTTCCCTACAGTGCTCATTGACTTTGAGCGTATAGGACAGCAAAAGAATGCACAATTCTGAGACTATCCTTCTGTTGAAAGTAGGCAAATGTTTCCTTTCATATTCCTGATTCTCCGGATTCATCTGTGGAGAAAATGAAGGTAAAATAGTCCATTTTAGGGGTGAGAATTATACCAAATTAATAGAGAAAAACATTAAGAAGGGACTGTTTTATTATAACTTTTCTTTTTTTTTTTTGAGACAGAGTCTTGCTCTGTTGCCCAGGCTGGAGTGCAGTGGTGCAATCATGGCTCACTGCAGCCTCCAACTCCTGGGCTCAAGTGATCCTCCCTCCTTAGCCTCCAAAGTAGCTAGGACTTCAGGTGCATGCCATCACAACTGACTAATTTTTTAATTTTTTTGTAGAGACTGGGTCTTGTTTTCCTAGGCTGGTCTCGAACTCCTGACCTCAAGCCATCCTCCTGCCTTGGCCTCTCATACAACTATTTTCTGGACACAGTTTTTATGCTGAGTATAGTTGTTGGGTATGACACCGTCAACTCTCTGCTGATTAGTGCTGATGGTGTACCTATTTTCCACATTATACAGGATCGGGATGCATTCCTATGATAGAACTAGTTTGGGAATATTAGCTCTTCCAGAATGCGATTACATTGTACTTAGTCATCTGAGTCACTTCCTTTCCTTAATCAAAGAAAGCGAATCCATTTGAAGTCAGAATACATTCAATGTTCTGTAATGCTGTTATCAGTCAAGCTACAGTTTTTTAGGAATCAAATTCATGATTTGCTTTCGTGGGAGGCTGAGATGGGGAGGGAAACTGCAGTGCCATGCCAAGGGGGATGCTGGTAAGACGTCTGACTCTTTCCTATCCAAGAACTCATTTCCTGCCTTTCTTTCTTTTTCTTCTTTTCCTTTGAGACAGAATCTCACTCTGTTGCCCAGGCTGGAGTGCAGTGGCATGATCTTGGCTCACTGCAACCTCTGCCTCCCAGGTTCAAGCTATTCTCGTGTCTTAGCCTCCCAAGTAGCTGAGACTACAAGCTTGAGCCACCATGCCTGGCTAAATTTTTTTGTATTTTAAGTAAAGACAGGATTTCACCATGTTGGCCATGCTGGTCTCGAACTCCTGACCTCAAGTGATCTGTCCTCCTTGGCCTCCCAAAGTGCTGGGATTACAGGCGAGTCACTGCACTCAGTCTATTTCCTGCCTTTCAATAGCCCCGATGAAATCCTGCTATTCCCCAATGTTCCCTTTAAGTTGTGCCTTTTTTTTTTTTTTTAAATTTAACCTATTTAATTGGTAAAAGTTAGAAATTTAGGTTTCTTTCTTTACAAATGCAATATTATTTAAGTTAGAGAAACGCACCTGACAAAATCCAGAAAGTAGCTTATATAATGTCTAGTCCCAACTAGTTGTGCTGTGGCCTGCCTAGAAGTATTAACCAGGTAGTAAAATTCAGAAAATAGTCATTATTATTTTTTAAAAGCTGGCATACATTTTGCTTCTCCAAATGAACAAGGGAAGAAATGACTTTCCGTGCTATTTTAATCCTTAGCGATAAACCACTTCAGAGACGTGCTCAATCTTTGCACGTTAGGTCACCTTTCTGTGGTCTGGGAGCTGGGACTTGAGGAGCTCCTTTTCTGGTACTGTAATTCTTGCAGAATTCATCTTCAAAGATGTGAAAAGGCCATCTGTTTTTTTTTTTTTATTTTAGACGGAGTCTCGCTCTGTCGCCCAGGCTGGAGTGCAGTGACGCGATCTCGGCTCACTGCAAGCTCCGCCTCCCGGGTTCACGCCATTCTCCCGCCTCAGCCTCCCGAGTAGCTGGGACTACAGGCGCCAGCCACCACGCCCGGCTAGTTTTTTGTATGAAAAGGCCATCTTTTAAATGTTTGCGAAACTCCGATGGAATTGCTGAGAGATCCAGTCAGTTACCTTTCTCTCATGACCCTAAAATTCATGTGATCGGTTACTTTAATTTTTGTAGGCCCATTACCCCATTCCTTCTGAGTATGAAATCATGGATCCTGGCATGAGAACCACTGGGAAAGCTACATCTGATCCAAAGTTGTTGTCAGCAGGTTAGTGCTAACACTTTAAAAGCACACACACACACACACACACACACACACACACGCCCTCCTTTCTTCTTACCTTCCAAATACTACACAGAGAGACTCTTTAATAAATCAGTGTTTTAGGGCCACATTCCTTCAAGTCCTGCGTAAGAGCTTTGATTCTGCTTGTTGTGATGGTGTGTGAATGACCTGGACAGAATCAATGGTATCTCATCACAAATCACGCCGGCTCACAAGGGCTTGGTGGTGTAAGCCAAAGGAATTGGTTTTTTTATCATCCGCACTGATGGCCATTCTCATAGAAAACTGGGACGGATTACAAACGAGCTAGCAGATATTCCACTGTGGGTCCATGAAGGGATTTCTCTATGAAGGAGTGTGCATGTTAAGATTTAACAGAAGCCACAGGCTTCCAGTGGAGCAGGCGGGATTCACACAAAGTACATAGCACTTTCTCAGGCTTGTTAGATGCTGTGATGAGGAAGAACCGAGGATCTGAGCCCCTCACTCTGTGTGAAAGATGCCCTGAAGAAGCATGTTTTTGAGGCCAACTCGTCGGAACTGTCAGATCCAGGGGAAGAGCTCCAAGGTCCTGCTGGGGTCTGGCCAGCCCTTGGATCTGCTGGTTTCCTAAAGTGTCGTAGAATCAAAGATCAGAGCTGGTGGCTGTTCTCATGAAATCCTTGGCAAAAGACTCAGGGCAAGTCTGTCCCACAGTCACCTTGTTTACGGATTGCCACTAACGCAGGGGAAATTGACTGCAAGCCGGTTCACTTGGATTCCTGCTCTTGTGTGTCAGCCATTGACAGGGCTGTTGGGATTCCAGTTCAAAGGTGTTGGAAGGCTGGTGTGGGTCCCTGCTGGAGCGGCCCGCAGTGCCGATGAATCATGCAGGTGCAACGTGGTGTCTCCTCCCTCCCAAGCATTTTCTCTTAGGAAATATCTGTGATGACAAACTGTTTATTGTATCCTATTTTCCATCACCTTGAGTTCCTTGCAAGGCCATTTACCTATTAATATAATGCATCTGCCTGTTTATCACCATCCATTAGGCTATCTGTTTCCAGAGGGCCTGTCAGATAGCACCTAGGCACTCTGAACGTGTACCCAGCAGGCATGCTAGAACTTGAACTGGGCTGGGAGTCCTACTTCTTGATCTAGTTTTATGGAGAGCAATTAGCAAAAAGGGAACAGGTTTATAGGTAGCACTGAAACTTTAAAATGTTTCATATGCATCGTAATCAAGCTCTTAAAAAAAAAACAACTCTGGAGGAAGCTGATTAAATCTCTCCTCTCTCTTCCTCAGCCTACCTAGATTTGAAGTAGGGGATCTCCTCACTCTGGGAACGTTAGATTCCTCCTCTAATGGTATATGTACTATACCTACCACTGCCCCACTTAGCAATTCGTGCTTTCCCCCCCCCCAAACCTTAGATGTGTGCCGAGTAGACCCATCATGTGATTTTCAACCATAGCAATGATGCAGTTGCAACCAATATGGCCCTGGGGCCAATCCAACTGCACACATTATGTATCTTGTGTCTTTTGCAGCTTGTGGCCAGCAGAGGAGACAGCGGGAGTGAGGGGGAGTCTGGGATAAGACAAACACAACGGCGAGGGCCAACTTTTCCAAGCAGGACCCAGCATGTTTGCCGCTAAAAGCATAGAAATTAATTTCACTCATTGTCACCTATGCTAAACCCTCTGGGGGACACACTTACCATCAAATGAGGCAGTACCATCAAGAATTGTCAACTGAAGGTGGCACTTAGAAGAAGTGGTTCCATAATAGCTGCAGAGTTGTCTGTAGCTTAAAATATAATCAGACAGGATGCAGAGCAAGGCTGCTGGTTTCACAGGAAGGGCAGCCTCACGTGTCTTCCTCCTTCCCAAGGTCCCTCGTCCACACCTGGATCACACACCCTCTTGCAGAGCTTTATTTTCCCCTAACTCCGTACCCTTCCCCATCTCATCCTTTCTTTATGGCAACAGTGAGAACACACACTCACCCAGAATTTTTCTTTTTTCCCTTTTTATTTATTTTTATTTTTCAGAGCCGAGGTCTCTCTCTGTTGCCTAGGCTAGAGTGCAGTTGCACGATCACAGCTCATTGTAGCCTTGAACTCTCGGGCTCAATGGATCCTCTCGCCTTAGCTTCCCAAATAGCTGGGACTGTAGATGCATGCTACCAGGCCTGGGTAATTTTTAATTTTTGTTAGAGACAGGGTCTCGCTATGTTGCCCAGGCTGGCCTCAAACTCCTGGCTTCAAGCGATCTTCCAGCTTAGCCTTCCAAAGTGCTGGGATTACAGGTGTGAGCCACGATGCCTGGCCCCCAGAAATTTTCACAGAGCTCTTTTCCTTGCACTGAATTCCCCTAGCAGCAGCATGGACTTATTCCTCCATTTCCCGTTCTTTCATTCCTTCAGCTACCATATGCCTTTCCTACATATGGCTTTCCGATGAGTCTCAGGTTGTTTCATGAAATCTTTGGTCTTATCTCCCAGCTACCTGACAACTAATTTGAAACAGGGGCCACATGGTCTTAGTCTTTCTGGCTTTATCATAATATTTTATTCTAACAGGCTTCAGAAATGTGGCTGATATTATTTTTACTCTCATTTTCTAAAGGCCGACGACATCCAAAATTTCATTTTGTAGCTCTTGTCCTCTTCTTGGACTTGAAATTCTGAATGTCCAATGTCCATGGGCCATTGATTATTAAACAAGAATAAGCCCAGAGTTTGCTGAGGAAGAGGACATGTTCGCTGTTATGGTCTAGAATCTATTCTGTTTTGAGAAAGTGAAGAATGTAGAAAATGACATATTTTTTTGGTAACTGAGTGTTAGAAGCCCCCAGTAGTTACCTGTAGATTTTCTCCTTCCACTGTAGATTTTCTCCTTCTAAATTATACCTTCAAATAATTTTAAAATATTTTTCCCTTGTATGGAATATTTTGAGTTACTCTTCAAAGATCTAAACTAAAAATGTGATCATTCTTCAGTGTTTAAACCCCTTAACATGAAATTGACATAAACCTCTATTTAATTTTATTACAACATTTTGGTAATAGGCTCTAGTATTATATTAATTGAGTTATAATAACTAAGGGAAATTGAGGCAAGAATGGGAGATGCTATTTTATAACACATTAAATCACAGGTTAGGCCTGGTCATATTGGTTCAACTTCTACCACTAAAATGAAATTATTAATTTAGTTTAGAAAATTGCTCCTGTAATTCTGGCAGAGAGATGGGCAAGACAGCACAGGCAAGCAGTAATTTTTGACACTTAGGTTAATTTTATTATGTGCTTTATGTATTTTCAATAAAATATATAGGTAATTAAAAATTGAACTGTGGTGCTCTTTTGGATTTATAATAATTAGCACATACATTGGACTTTATAGTTTCAAAAGCTTTATACATCCTTAATTAACTATGAATGAGGTAGCGAGTATGATTATACCCATTTTACAGGTGAGCAAGCTGAGCCATGGGGTGCTTAAGTCAATTGCCTAAGGGTTCCCAGCATACCAGGGGAGAAGACGGTTGAACTACAGAGCTGGTGGCACCAGTCCTGGCCTCTTCTTGCCTTTAACCATTAATAATTGTAAGGTACTCAGGAGTAGCAGACAAGTGTAGCCATGAACTCTTATCTTGTTTGCTTGTTTGTTTGTTTGTTTGTTTCTTTTTTTTCCATTTTGGGGGGATTCTTGTTAATACTTTAATACAAGAACCTTAAAAGTTCTTAATTATATTGGGCAGCCATATCCCTTGGAGGAAGATAAAGTAGGTATTATTACTTGTCCTTCACAGGTGAGTAACGAGAAACCCAGAGTGGCAGCCCAACAGGCCAGTGAATCAGTGACAGATCCTAAATACGTGGGTACCAGAAGCACCATCCACAAACCCTGACCTTCTGACAGCCATGCTTCCACTATCAGACCTCTGAGGGCCATGAAGCTGGTAAAATGGTGTCTAAAGATAGCACCAAAAATAACCCAGCATTTACTTCTTTGACTTTTTCAGAGTGTGTGCATTTAAATTTCAGCACCCTGCAGATCACCATCATGAAGGCTTTCAGAATGCAAAGATAGGCTGAGCACGGTGGCTCGCACCTGTAATCCCAGCACTTTGGGAGGCCGAGGCAGGTGGATCACTTGAGGTCAGGAGCTCAAGACCAGCCTGGCCAACATGATGAAACCCCATCTCTACTACAAAATATAAAAATTAGCTGGGCATGGTGGCGCACGCCTGCAATCCTAGCTACTCAGGAGGCTGAGACAGGAGGATTGCTTGAACCTGGGAGGCAGAGACTGCAGTAAGCCAAGATCAAGCCACTGCGTTCCATCTTGGGCGACAAGCGAGACTGCCTCAAACAAAAACAAAAACAAAAACAAAAACAAAAAAAAGCAAAGACAATCCCAGCCCTCTCCATGATTCTTCCTTTGCCAGGAAGAATGAAGAAATATTCCTCAAAAATACATTCTATTCACATCACCCACCAATCTTCAAATATTGGAGCTACTGGGTGTACTAGTTTTATTTTCTGTCTCTCTCACTTTTTTTTTTTTTTTTTGAGATGAGGTCTTTCTATGTTGCCCAGGCTGGTCTTGAACTCCTTGGCTCAAGTGATCTTCCTGCCTCAACCTCTCAAGTAGCTGGGATTACAGGTGTGCACCTTCATGCCTGGCTTTATTCTCTTTTTAAACACAACATATCCAGAAAGTAGTTCATCCTGTGATTCCAGTGCTCAAAAAAGATCAAGAATGAACTTTCATAGAAGCCACATTTTCCTATGCTTGCTCCTCTGTGTACGGGTACCAGGTGGGAGCATTAAATGATAGAAAACTCACTGTTCCACAGGTCAATAGTCTCACTTTCCTTTGCTTCTAGGAAATGGTTTTAGGTGCAGGCACAATTCTAGAGAGAACCAAGTTGCCAGCATGACGATTCCAACCTTGCTTGGTACAATTAGTTGTATCTCTCCCCTGGAGGATGGGGCCACCAAAATCTTAAGAGGAATCAGAGGTTGGAGTCCAAGGCTGCTGTTTGTACTGACAGGGGCTGACGTCCCCTTTTTATTTTAATATTTATAAATGGAAAAGGCAGTGCCTTATATGCTCTTTTCTTATAGTGGAGGTAGTCTTTCATTGGATTTAGAGAACCTGATAGTTTTAAAAGCGAAATTGAAAATAGGGAAAGAACAGGGTCATCAGGCTCAATGGTAACTGTGTGGAAAGGCACTGTGGAAGGCCAGATCTTGGCACTTTGGAATAAGTAGAAGTCATGTTGGCAATAAGGTTGTAATACAATCACCTCATGAAGACAGGGAGAGCGGTTCTTGCCCCTTCACTCTGTTATAAGGCTACAGGGATAAACATCCATATCTTAGCAGATCTAGGGAGTGGGATGATGACATAGAGCCGTGTGAGCTGTGGCTGCACAGTCAAGGCAACTACCGCAGGACGCACCTGAACTGAACTTGAGCTTGTGAGAGACGTGCCATCCTTAACCATCTCTTTCACTCTTCTGGAAAGCGCAGGGGCTTGTTTACCTTTGACAGAAGCGTGGTTTTGTTCAACCTGGACGGATTGTTGCATAGAGAGCAAGACCCTGGGAGGCGCACACAGTGGTCATGAAGGAGGAAAGCAGTACCTTTGCAGCCAGGCACAGAAACTGAACTTTCTCTGGCAATCAATGGCAGGATGCTTATACTCGCTAATGTACCTTTTTTTTTTTTTCATGAAAAATATTATGTTTGATATTTTCGAAAGATATTGCACTCTCAGTGTCAATTTACTTTCTAAGCATAAATCAAACATAACTAAAGGGACAGGGTGCAGTGGCTGAAGCCTGTAATTCCAGCACTATGGGAGGTAGAGGTGGGAAGATTGCTTGAGTCCAGGAGTTCAAGACCAGCCTGGCTAACGTAGTGAGACCCTGTCTCTACAAAAAAATTAAAAAATTAGCTGGGCATAGTGGTATGCACCTGTAGTCCCAGCTACTTGGGAGGCTGAGGTGGGAGGATCACTTGAACCTAGTAGGCAGAAGTTGCAGTGAGCTGTGATCTAGCCACAGCACTCCAGCCAGGGCAGCAGAGCAAGACCCTGTCTCAAAAAACAAACAAACAATAAGAACAAAAAACAAAAATCCCAAAACCTAAAAATAAAATAATTGACCAGGCACGAGGTTTCACGCCTGTAATCACAGCACTTTGGGAGGCCAAGGCAGGCAGACCGCTTGAAGTCAGGAGTTCGAGACCAGCCTGGCCAACAAGGTAAAACCTTATCTCTACTAAAATTACAAAAAAATTAACCAGGTGTGGTGGCAGGCACCTGTAATCCCAACTATTTGGGAGGCTGAGACAGGGGAATCACTTGAACCTGGGAGGCGGAGGTTGCAGTGAGCCAAGATCGCACCACTGCACTCTAGCCAGTGTGACAGAGTGAAACTTTTTTTTTTAAAAAGAAATAATAATAATAAATGAAATTAAAAATAAGTGGTGCTTATGATAAGCTTAGTGCTCTATGTACATCAGCTGGCTCATCCTTACAAGAGCCCTGTGAGGCATGTGACATTACTCTTTCATTTTTCGGATAAGGAAACTGAGGCCTAGAAAGGTTAGTTGCCCAACATCACATGCCTGCTAAGAGAAAGAACTTTAATTGGATTCCCAGTTCATTCCATAATGATTCTTTTTATGACTTCGCTTGCAAAGCTTGTGGGGAGGATGAAATTAGACCACTCGTCTTAACACCATAGTGTCTGATAGTTAGTAAATACTCAATCACTGTGTGTTATAATTTGTAGTAATTGTCAACCACTATGCTCATAATAACCAGTTTCTGTTGAGTTTGCTGCATTGATTAAGGCCAATAATATCACAGGGTTAGGTGATGTCATTTTTTTCTTTAAATTTTTTTTTTCATTTATAATAAAAAAAAATAGAGATGGGGTCTTGCTGTGTTGCCCAGGCTGGTCTCAAACTCCTGGGCTCAAATGATTCTCCCACCTCAGCCTCTCAGAGTGCTGGGATTACAGGTGTGAGCCACCAGTGCCTGGCCTCATTTTCTTTTCTATTTAGAATGAGCCACGCTGGGTGTTAACCATCCATGTCAGGCCGATGTACCCTTCTCTAATGATTTATGCCCTACACACAGGTTGTGATTTCCTTACACCGACAGGCTTGTTCAACCAGTCCCAGGCCCACCATCTATCTTGAATCAGCAGCACAGGAAGGAAGCAGGAGATCCTGTCTTGTGCTAACATTTCCAGCTTCTTCACCGAGACTTCCTCTGGCTTCTCTTTGAAATGTTTGGCTGGTGCAGGTGACAGGGGTGGCATTTGCCACTAAAACGCTGATGTTCTTCATGCCCAAAGGCAGCCTGCACCAAATGATATAAACAATGCAATCTTAGATTACTCATTTTGGAAATGCATATGCAAACAAGCACAGATTTTAGGCCTCGTTTGGGAGGCAAGAACATTGGGATTCACGTTCCCTTTGATTTTATCAGTAATTTATCAGATTGAGAAAGTTAATGGGATTTATTTAGCAATGGATGAGGAAAGATGCAGCTGGCAGTCCTTTATTCTGACCTGTGCTGAATAAATCATTTCACATCTTTCTGCATGATTTTTTTTAATATCTGTAAAGCTAGGCTGCCTTAGGGCATAATTCACAAGACTTATTTTTAAGTACTTTGCAGATACGATACAGTGGGATTAAGAAAACCCTGCTTTAGGAATAAGTGAAACGAATACTGTTAAACTTTTGGACTAGTCGTGCTTGCGGTCCTTAGTAAGCTGGTAATGCTGCCTCTGCTGCCTTTTAGTTTATAGGATCTTGAGCCCATGGATAGAACACTATAGAAGAAAAACGGCTATGTTCATTGAATAGCATTATTGCAGCTGCTGTTTATTACCTATCAATATCCATTCCCCAAAACTCACATTAGAAGAGGCAGAACTGGAAAGAAAAGAATGACTAGCTCTTGTAGATTCTCATTATTTCGAAAAATGCATCTTGATATTTGAGCCAGTTCACTTGCACCAGTCCTGCTTGTGAAGATATCCTCTGTGGACTGAGAGTTATCTATGGATGCACTTTCCAGATGTTGCTGCAAGAAGATTTCTTCAATGCCAAAGGGGCTTCTAGGACTAAATCAGCTCTGCATTAAAGTGGAGGCATCATTTGTATTTTGGGGAGTGGCTATTTTCAATGACAGACATGCATTTGTTTAAGTGAAGAATTAAAAAAAAACACGCAAGGTTATGGTCATTCTATGGTAATGCAGATTCTGTTATTTGATGTGCAGATATAAAACCAAGTGTTTAAAATACCTTGCATGGCTCCAAAATTCAGGTCTCAGTTGCTACTTGGAAACAGGCTGACTATTTCAAGGAGTCCTAGCTTCTAAAGTACAAACTGAGACAAAAACAAATAAAAAAGGAAAGAGTGCTAAGAAAAAATGAGGGTGATAGCATGAGGTACTTTCCCTGGTAAAGCACAGCTACTTTGCCTCTTTATGTTAGAAATTCTCAGTCTGTGCTGTAATTTTGGGATAGTGGTCCATTCTATCATGGGGTCATTTAGTCAACAGTGGCAAAAGGGACTTCATATACATAATAAATAAAGAAAACTTTCTTGAGATGCTCATCATTTACATTAGCTATTTGGAATTGGGTTTTAAATCTAATTCTCTTAGGAGCCTAATAACTACCAGAGAAAGTGATTGCAGCACAAGAAGTAGAATTCAAAAACACAAAACGGCTGCGTGCAGTGGCTCACACCTGTAATCCCAGCACTTTGGGAGGCTGAGGTGGATGGATCACGAGGTCAGGAGTTCAAGACCAGTCTGGCCAAGATAGTGAAACCCCCATCTGTACTAAAAATACAAAAATTAGTCGGGCGTGATGGCGGGTGCCTGTAATCCCAGCTATTCAGGAGGCTGAGGTGGAGAATTGCTTGAACCCAGGAGGTGGAGGGTTGCAGTGAGCCGAGATTGAGCCACCGCCTCCAGCTTGGGCAACAGAGTAAGACTCTGTCTCAAAAAACAAAAAACAAGGCCGGGTGCCGTGGCTCACGCCTGTAATCCCAGCACTTTGGGAGGCCGAGACGGGCGGATCACGAGGTCAGGAGATCGAGACCACAGTGAAACCCCATCTCTACTAAAAAATACAAAAAATTAGCCGGGTGAGGTGGTGGCGCCTGTAGTCCCAGCTACTCGGGAGGCTGAGGCAGGAGAATGGCGGGAACCCGGGAGGCGGAGCTTGCAGTGAGCTGAGATCGGCCACTGCACTCCAGCCTGGGCGACAGAGCGAGACTCCGTCTCAAAAACAAAACAAAACAAAACAAAACACAAAAAACAAAAAACAAAACAAAAAAACGACAACAACAACAAAAACCAAACTCAGAATTTAGAAGTACCAACTCATGCATTTGACCGAGCTCCTAAACTCTTTATTTTGAGCTAAACGTTGCAACACTTAGCATCGTGTAGCTTGTTTTTTTTTTTTTTTTTTTTTTTTTTTTTTTTTTTTTTTTTTGCTGGATCTGAAGGCCTGAGAGTGACTGGGAGGCTATTGAAGATAGATGAAAACGCCTCTCTATGGCATTGGCTGGAGGAAATCATTAAAAAAGTGAAAAGTTAATTGTACTTACGGAAGAGATTGTGCCACGTCAGCATAAGCATTGTCTGTTTTAATGTAGGCCTTGGCCAGGGTCCCACGAGCCATTAATTAATATTATGGTTTAGTTGTCAGCAGGTCAACATGGGCGCTAAATTTCATGATTCCTCTGTAAAGTTAAACCAGAGATCTAAAATTATGACTGTGGAGTTAAACTATGGATTTAAGATCATGACTGTGTCTTTCTTCTGGGCACACACAGCCCTCTAGGGTACATTGATGTCTAGACTATTTCTCTAACTCTGAACGAATCTAGGTCCCTATAAAGACGAGTCCTGAGTTTTGGTCTCTCCTTGAACTGTCTGCTTGCTGGGTGTTTTACTGAGGCTTTTCGAGGCTCGTGTCTTTTAGTTTCTGGTGCTAAATTTACTGTCTCCTACCTTTAAGGGCTGCTTTAAGGCTTGTTTGGACCATTTATGCCAACTCCATTGAGAAATCAGCAGTTTCTTCTCATAAAGTCTTTATGAGTCTCTTGAAATCATCTGGTAGTGGAGAATGTAAAAAGACTTGATGATTTTTTTTCCCCCGATGGAATTTAAAAGCCAAAGCACCAAAATTACTCTTAAATCAGAATTTACATCCTAAATTCTTTCAGAGATACATTTCACTGCCTAGTGCAAAACCTGGGGTAATTTCAGATTTGGGGCAAAGAAGGGTCCACCTCATTAAATTTTACCACTGCAATCTCTATTGTTCCCTCCAGCGCTCCCGTTTATGGGACTGACATCACCCAGAGATGAGGGCGAAGTTTTTGTGGCACTGTTTCAAAAGCTAAACACCTCTCAGTTAGTCACTAAGTTAATAGCAACACAAGAACTGTTAAAGATGTACCAAGCTCGCTAGAACTGGAATTACAACAGAGTAACCTTGCTGTGCCGAAGGGGTAAAGCTGAGCAAACAAGCACTTCCAGCTGGATCAGAAATGGCTAGAACGACATCTGAGACAGCTGAAAGTGGCTTCATGGAAACCCAGATCCAAGGGTGGCTAGTGGCTAGGATGGCGGGTGTTGAAATGTTATCTTGAGGACTTAACAGATCTCTTCTCTACCATCAATGACTTGGTTCAATGTCAAGACGACATGGGACATTCTTCTTGTACCTGGCTTTGAGTAGTCACAGTTTCCTCTTAACATTCTCCCTTATTTTCATCTGTGCCAATGGCAAAGTTTCAGCCTGGTATCAGGCTGGATACTAAGTAAGAAAAAGTTCCACTCAATTTCAGCCCATTCGCTTCCTCTTCTCCGGCCCTGGTCACAAACTCTTCTCTCCTTCTATGTAAACGTCTAGTCTTTGTATATCTGTTTAGTCAATTTTGCAAAAAGAAATAAAATACACAAAAAGGCAAAGACCATCTTATTTTTTTACTATAAAAACTTCAAAAAGTTTTTCTACTTTAGACTCTGTATATAGGCTTTTTTTTTCTTCTGAAGCTGTTGCTCTAAAAATCTGAGCGATGTTTTATGTTTTTGCAGCTGTATGGCTTTAAGACAGGCTCAGAATCATTTATTGGCATTTCTGACCGAACTTCTTGTTTTCATAGGTGTGTAAATGTGTTATCGAAGATATTCTGGCATTTACCAAAGATGCGAGTTTGTAGGCTTTCACTAAGGAGAACTGCTACGTTTCTCTTTTTCTCTCTCTTGCTTTCTTGAAAGAGAAGAAACGGTGCACTTGACAGGTGTCCTGGAGTTGTGCAGCATCTTCGACTAAATTTATTTTGCTTGAGGTTATTTGCGCTGCAAATGTAAAATTCCAGCACTCACAACAAGATTTTTTGCCCCTTTCCCCTCCCCTCTGGCCATGGCTTGTCAAGCGTTTTATGTAAATGTTATTGTTTCATTTCCATTTATCCAGAAACATCATTTTTACATCATTTCAGATTTATCTCACCGAACTTTAGCAATGATTCCAAAACCTGTCTCTGTATCGGAATTATGTGGGGAAAGATTTTTAAAATCTCTTCTTGGGGGCCTAGAAATTTGTCTCTGAAACTCTCCCCAGATGCCCCTGGTGATGGACGAGCGTGGGAGGTCCCGATGGAGAGGTGTGTGTGCAAGAAGGCAGACAGAAATGGAAAAAGGGGCCTCGGCGTTGCCCCCTCGGTAGAAGGCAGGCTCCAATCAATCGTTCGCTTATGTTTGCATTACACAAACATTTATTGAATACCCACTATGTGCTGGCAGCATGCCCGGCACGAGAATGTTGAAACGAACAAGAGCCAGCTACAACCCTGATGTTCCCCCAGTCTAGCGAGAGGGACTGACGCGGAACAGACACTTCCTTTTGAACGCGGTTGCGCCAAGACAGAGTTCGAGGAGGACACTTAGCTGAACTCTGGGGTTAAAAGAAGGCTCCTGAAGAAAGCCTAGGGTGAACCTTGACAGGCAGCGATGGCCGCTGTGTGGAGGAGGCTGCAGGAACCGTTCACACAAGTGTGGTCAACCAGGAGGGCGGCGGGGGGAGCCGGGAGGCGGAGCTGGGTGGGGCGGGGCTAGATGGGGCAGGGCGGGGTTAGATGGGATGGGCGGGGCTATGCAGGGTGGGAGGGGATGGGCGGGGCTGAGCGGAGTGGGGCGGGGCTAAGTGGGACGGGCAAGGCCAGAGGACAAGGGATCTTTGTTTTCAGAGTTTACCATACAGAATCAAGGCTGATCTTGATATTTCTCATGGGAGAATGGCACTCTGCCCAGCCCCACATTCCCAGAGACCAAGCAATAGACAGCTCCAATGTAGGAGCAGAAAAGAAAGAGTGTGCTGCATTAGAGGGGAATTCGTAAGCATAGGGCACTTATTTTTATATTGAAGCAAGTATCTCCCACTAGCCTTTAGAATCAAGGCTGTGATTATTTCCCGGGCATGACTGGGGATCTATAAGGGCAGAAGGTAAGTCTGGCACGAGGTAATTACTCTAAGTCCAATTTTAGTCAAAGTCTGACATATAAAAAACCAGTCACAAATAATTAATATGAATAGTATTATATCCATATGTACTATTAATGTTTATAATGTTAATAATAGCTAATATTTAATAATACTTTTTAAGTGCCAGACACTATCCTATATACTTTACATGCGTCAATTTGTTGAATCATTGCAATATTCTTATGAGGAAACCATTACAATGGAGTAGACAAAACTATCCATCAAAAGTTGGGTCTCTGTAGTTTTTTTTTTTTTTTTTTTCAGAGATGGGTTTTTTCTCTGTCACCTAGGCTGCAGTACAGTGGTGCAATCTTGGCTCACTGCAGCCTGAAACTCCTGTGTTCAAGCTATCCTTCCACCTTAGCCTCCCCAGTAGCTGGGACTACAGGCATGCACTACAATGCCTGGCTAATTTTTTTTTTTTTTTTTTTGGAGACAGAGTCTTACCATGTTGCCCAGGCTGGTCTCAAACTCCTGGGCTCAAGTGATCTTCCTGTCTCAGACTCTCAAAGCACTGGGATTACAGATATAAGCCACTGTGTCAGGCCCACAGCTGTAGATTCTGACTTCTGGCCTGTCCCCCTCTGTGCTATCGTTTTCCTATAAGATAGCTCTGTCATATTGTTTGGTGCTGGCCTTTGCTGCTTCATGAGGCACAAGCACCTCTAAAGGACAGATTCTCACAGCCTTTATTAGTTGCATATGTTTATATGCTGCTTGGGGTGAATATGGGCCTTTGGCTCTCAGAATCCATTTCCATCCCTTTCTGGTGTGTTTTCCTGAACTGCAGAGATTAGGAAGCTGAAGAACACGTTATTTGACTCCCTTGCAGCCAGGGTTCTGCATGCAAGTTACATTTCACCACTCAGGTGATTTCACATGACATTTGGTGATTTTTTTCCACCACAGATATGGCGGTGAAGACATAGAGTTTTCCCACTACCATATTTTGGTATCCATTAGCTGGCTTTGTGGATTCTGAGTGGCACCTGCATCAGGAGTGGCAGCAGCACCTGATCCAAGCTTCCTGGTCCCCAGGTCACAGGAGTGGTGCCCGATCCCTGTGGTAATTGTTTCTGTGCTATTCTTTTCTTTCTAGTTTTAGCACCCAAATGGGTGTTCCTCATCACCAACCTAAAGTTTAACTTTTCCTGTTTTAAAAGAGTTTTTACATATGTCTTTTAAACTGTATGGTATTTTAAAAGCTCAGCGAGACAACTTTACATGAACCCAAGGAGAAGAGAGTACTGCTGGTGAACAGACAGGCTCGGGAATGGTGCTGATGAGTTCGCACAGCAGAAAAGCTTAAGCTGGGGTGCAGGATTGGGAGAGGATTTGTCGGGGGGCTGCTACCTGGCAGGAGCAGGGTGTAGGGGACCTGACCCGGTGTCTTCACCCCATCCCCTCTGCCTTCCCTATCTGCCATCAGTGGACAATTGAAGGAAGAGGAGACGGTGCTCACCACTGCAAGGACAGGTGCACGAGGAGTCCCCTAAAACCCAGGAAGACATTGGCGATGGGCTCAAAAGCAGCTGTGGGCCCCGGGACATCGTGATGTGACACCGGTACTTCCAGCCTGTCTCAGCCCCTTTACTACCAACCATGGGGCCTTTAACCTGAACGAGGGGAGACTTAGTGCTAGCACTCACCTTTCCTGTTGAAGATTTGAAAACAGTAGGGAAAATGAGAGAAAATTAGGCAAAATGCAAGGAACAAACAAAAAACCCACATAGGTTTTTCTGGTGGGGCTGGCAGCTTTGAGAGAAGTTCAGGGGCACGGGAATGGAAGAGAATATAGGATCTGTAAAAGGTAGAGAAGGCAAAGTTCTGCTCTCTGGCCAAGCCTGCTGAGTTTCAGTGTTCATCGTATTTTCCTTAAATAATAAAAAAAAAGTTTGTGGCTGCATCTGAGTGACATGGCACAGAAATGGGGTTCTACGAACATGTGACGGGGGAAGAAAAGCACCATTCCAAGCACCAGGCTCGGATTCTCTTTGTGTGGGCAGAAGGTTTTATTATTATTATTTTATTTCATACATCATTAAAATGCTTTGGCATTTTCCCCAAGTCAGCGTGTTTTTAAAAAGTTAATGAGGAAGGAAAACACTAAAGAAAAATAAAATTCTGATTATTGGTAAAAAGGTGCTATGGAAAGCAGGGGCCAAAGATTTCTCCATTAGTCTTCCCTCCTTTTTTTTTCAGGGACGCTCTCTGCTAATGGACTTCACTTTTCCTTGGCCCTGAGAGCTTTTCAGTGTGTAATGGAAGCCAGCGAATGCCTGAGATTCTAGACCCTTATCCTTTCTGTGGCCTTGGGCAACGTGCTTAACCTCTGGGTGCCTCAGTTTCCCCCTCTGTAACATGGGGATAATCATACTTAATTGCTTCACCATGCTGAGGTAAGGATTAATTAGTTGATGTTTGTAAATGGCTTTGAAGCCAGAAAATGCTACAACAGAGCTGGACATTATTCTTAATAATACATTTCAACTGAGTTAATAATTGCATTTGCTGTCTCAAATTTCCCTGGCAGTTTCAGCTGGTGAACTTATTTTTCAACTTCACTCATTAAGAAGAAATAAAAAGCAGCACTGCTGGCAGAGAGTGGCTCTGGTCTTCATTGCAAGGATGAGCTCAGATTTGCCATGGGTGAACGTATATCTGCTCCGTAGGAATTCAGTAAGAGGCTCTGTAAAATGTCAAATGGGATGCAAGGTTGCCTTTACGGCTAAGTAGCTTTTTTTTGAAAAAGAAGAAAATGCTCGTCACAAACGTGCAAGGTGAGAATCAAGCAGATCTGGGAGGAAACCACTTTCCAGAATTGATTCAATTCCTATACTCTGGACCTAACCGCAAAGTGGTTTATCTGTTGTCTGCCGCGAGTTGTTTTTTAATCTTTGGTCCTTTTTTTCTGGCCTCCACCCCTTCCTGTGCTAGGTCACTTCAGGGTGCGTGGTGTGTGTGCGTCTCAAATCTCATACGAGATCCATGTCTATCCTCCGCTTCCCTTTGTGTCAACTCAAAGCAGCATTTTTGCACAGTTTAGCTCAGACCCGTCAAAATGAGATGAACATTGCAGTGGGATGATATCACAGCAAAGCTCTTGTTCCATGGCAGAGGTTCAAGAAATATTTGTTTAGTGGAGCCAGGTCTTTGAGACTTCCTGAGTTCCTGATGCTGAGTACCTAGTAAAATGATGTAATAACTGCCTAGGCTGGGAGGTGCAGCTTCAGCAAGGACCCATGCTCCTAACAGGCCTTTGTTTAGATGTGCGTTTTGCATAATTTTCCCAAAAGGGGCATCGTACTTTGCGTTTTATCTACCCAGACTCTCATTTAGTGATTCTCAAAGTGAAGTCTCCAGGCTGACACCAGGGAACAGGTGAAAAATGCAGAATGTCAGACCTCCAGTTTGAGAACCATGAGTCTAGTTCAGTCCTCGCTTGATCAATAACAAATTCCAGGGGGCCTGGGCTATGGGCTGCTGTCAGTAGCCGCTTGGCTGAATAAGGAAACAAAACAACCCATGCCAGAAATAAATGAGGTCCTTTCCCCCGGGAATGTCTTGCCTGGAAAACCTGAATGATCTTGCAGTTGGCAGACAGCTGAGGAGGAAGGCTTGGGTGAAACTGTCCCAGAACTCCTACCTTTACTTCCCAACCCTAGGAAACCTGCCCAACCCATTCCAAGTTCTTTTTTCTGAATTCATCATCAGCGGTGCCACTCAAATGAACACTTACACATATCTGGCATACGAGGTTTCTGTAATTTGATGCCAGCATTTACTTCTTGGGTCAGTTGGATACTCCATGAGGACAGATACCATGTCTTCATATATGTATTTTGAGACAGTCTGGCTCTGTTTCCCAGGCTGGAGTGATGTGGTGCAATTATCATTCACTGCAGCCTCAACCTCCCAGGCTCAAGCCATCCTCCTGCCTCAGCCTCCTGAGTAGGTGGGACCACAGGTGTGTGACACCACGCCCGGCTAATTTTTAAATTTTTTTGTAGAGACACAGTCCCATTATGTTGTCTGAGCTGGTCTCAAACTCCTGGCCTCAAGTGATCCTCCCACCTTGGCCTCCCAAAGTGCAGGGATTACAGGCGTGAGCCGCTGCGCCCCGCCGTGTCTTCGTATTTTTGACATCCCACTGTGGTTTTCACAGCAGTGTGTGCTCAGTGGAGTTTTCAGGTTGATTACTACAGGACTGTGAACTAGAGACTTCCGTCCTTTCCAGATAGAGAGGTGTCCAGGATCCGGATGGGGTCATGAGCAGGGAAGGTAGTTGTGAAGCTCATCTTTGCGTTAGGTAAGTCTTTGGCGTTGAACATCAGGCCATCCCCTTGCTTGGTGAGAACTTTGTGAAGGCACAACTTTGCAATCATCCAGCAGACTTTGAATTACAAACCTTTTTTTTTTTTTTTTTTTCAAATTGCAGCACTTACGCTATTGGGAGGCACAGGAAAGGTTTCTTGGTATATTGAATCCTAATGGCAACTTTGAATCTTAGATACCCCCAGTTTTATCATACGAATACATTTTACTGGAATTATGCATCAAGCAGTCAATCAACAAAGATTTGTGAAATGTTCCCCACATGCTAAGATTTTCTGAATCTCACTGGCTGGTTAAGGGAACCCCTCAGCCGAAGTCCTCTGTCCCTGACCTTGGAAAAGGCTGGGATTTAATTGTGAGAACACTGGGTTGCCTTCAGCAGATGCCAGAGTTGATTTGAGTAATTCAACTTTGAGTAATTCAGGCCTAAGGGCTTGATACTGCCCTTTGAGAATGATAAATGGTACAACAAGGACAGGACTGGCTCCTTTTAAACTCAGTATCTCCCATCTGCAGGACTCCCGGGTGCCCTACAATCTTGAACTGATATCCTGGGGATAACAGTAATTAGAGTCTTCAAGGTAGTTGGCAACTATTCATTAGCAGCTCTCAGGGAAGGAGAGAGAGAAGAGGAACAAATGACTGAGAATCCTTCCCATTTTGCAGACATGGGAAACCGAGGCAGGAAAAATCAGATGCCTTGCCTAAAACTACATTCTGAAGACTGAACTGAAAACAGAGGTGGCTAACTTTCCCGTAAATTTTGGAGGTCTCCGGAAAGACACAACTTTTCATTGCGTATCAACGTTTCTCAGCCTTCCTACCACTGACACTCTGGACCAGATAATTTTTCGTTGTGTGTGTGTGTGTGTGTGTGTGTACACGCGTGTGCATGCTGTACTACGCACTGTAGCATGTTTAGCTGTATCCCTGGACTTGACCCACTGTATGCCAGGAGCACTCCCCCTCTCCCAGTTGTGACAACCCCAAACATCTCCGGATATTACCAAATGTCCCCTGAGAGGCAAATTGGTTCAGGTTGTGAACCATTCTTTTATACTGAAAATGTAAAATTAATGTTCTGTGTAGTAAGCTGCTTATGGTCCCTCCAATTTACTAAGCACTGAAATTGACTGAACACATAGCAGCATCACTTTTCTGGACATCTGGGCTTGGTGGTGCAAGCCTGCAATCCCAGCTATGTGGAAGGCTGAAGGGGGAGGATCATTTGAGCCCAGGAGTTCGAGACCAGTCTGGGCGACACAGGGAGACCACTGTCTCAGAAAACCCCAACGATCCCCAGACAAAGTTCTTTCTCTGTGAGATGCTGAAGCACAGACATGATGGCCAGGAGAATATTTCAAACAGAAGAGTTGATGGCATCTCCAGTGGTGGTGCTTAGACTTAGGATAGGGAACCATGCACTGTCTGGCTCTCCATTAGAAGGTAGCCCCGTGATTTTGGAGACCTGAGTCTATATGAGAGGCATCACAAATCTTTGTTGTTTCAACATGAGTCCATGATGTTGACATTGGAGCTTGCTTTGGACCTGTGTTCTGAGAAGGCAGAACATCCTAGACACTAAGGCTGCCTCCTTCATCTGGGATAAGATTGCCTCAGAAAGCCTCATCACCTCATGAGAGCCTATTCGGATGTGAGCAACCAGGGCTTGTCTGGGGCTAGCCTGGGATGGGAGCCATAGATGATGCAGCAGTGGAAGGAGGCTACTGCTGTAACCACAGTGGGTGGGAAGGACTGTGTGACTTCCAGGTGGGAGAGTTAGCACAGACACAGGTGAGATGGCCTGCTGCTTGGTGTCGCTGGCAAACCCTAAAGCTGGGAGTGTGCGTGGAGTAACTCACATGCTGCTTGGCATACAGTTGCCTCTTCCTGGTGAGCCTGTCTGTGGGTAACAGGCAGCTTTGCAAAGCAGGAGGCTTTCTGGTGAGGTCAGAAAGACAAGAATCTCCCCCAGGACGGGGTCCCAGGGTGTCTCCCTCTTCTCTCATGCTGTGGGCTCCTGTGATGAGTCTGCAGTCTAGCCTAAACCCACTCCAAAGGCCCCGTTACTCAGTTCAAGGTAAATTCCTGCCGAAGACTGGTCGCTGTGACGTGCATGGGGGAGTGAGTTGTGGGCATTTCTGACTCCTGACCTTTATGTTGGGTTTGTCCCTTTTGTTGACTTCACAGAAAGGAGAGGAAGATTTGCTCTCATGTTCTTCTCTTCCTCTGGTGGTGCCATAGGAGTCTGAAGCCCTGGTGTTCAACTGGGTGTGGGGTGAGGATGGGGAATGCAGAATGAGAGAGATCAGATTTCTCAGCACAGAACAATTTGGAGTATCTTTTAAAAAATATGCATATTAAAAAATATATATGTATATTTAAAAAACATGTATGCTTTTACATATGTTTTAAAAAATACATGTTTATTTAAAATATATATAAAAATATTAAAATACATATGTATATGTATTTTAGAAACATATGTATATGTTTTAAAATATATATGTTTTAAAATATATATACGTGTGTGTATATGTGTGTGTATATATATATACACACACATATTATATATATATAGCAGAGACTGGGTCTTGTTATGTTGCCCAGGCTGGTCTCAAACTCCTGGCCACAAAGTGATCCTCCTGCCTCAGCCTCCTAAAGTGCTGGGATTACAGGTAGGAGTCACTGCACCCGGCCTAAAAGTGACATCTAACCTGACTTTCCAAAGTCAGCTTAGTGAATATATCACACATTTCCAGTTGGCAGATTTTGACTCTTCAGTAATAAGGCAAGAATAACACCTTTTAAAAAAGTGTTGATTAAGATTTAATTGACATGCAATAAATTGTACATATTTACATGTACAATCTGATGAGTTTTGACAAACGTGTGCACCCACAATCAAGATAGTGAACATACTCATCCCCCCAAATTTCCTCGTGCCGCTTTGTAATCTCCCACACTTTCCTTCCTTGCCTTTCCACCCATCATAGCCAGCGATGATTTTCTGTCACTAGAGACCAGTTTCGGGAGCTTCATGTCAATAGAGCTGCATGGTATTGTATTTTTTTTTTGTCTGGCTATTTGCACTCAGTGTAATGTTTCGGGATACATCAGCATGGTGTGCACCAATAGTTTATTCCTTTTGATCGCTAATGGTGTTTCATTGTGTAGATATACTGCTAGTTTTTAATCTATTCACCTGCTGATGGACATTTGAGTTATTTCCAGTTTTTGGCTATTATCAGTAAAGTAGCCAGGAGCATTCACGTACAGGTCTTTATGTGGACATAAGCTTGCATTTGGGTAAATATTTTTATTTAGATGAATGTCTAAGCATGGACTAGGTGGATCAGAAGGTAGGTGTAATTTAACTTTGCACAAATTGCCAAACTGCTTTCCAAAGTGAGGGTCCCATTTTATATTCAGGAATGGTGTCTGAATCTTTTTTGAGATGAAAGCATCAGGGAACCTAAGACTGTTGACTACATACCAGGGAACCAAAAACGCTGGCTGACTCGGCACACGTGCCCACATCACCATCTATCTAGGAGCTCCTGCAGAGCATCTATTTGCAGCAACTACATCGTTTATCAGGCTTCATGCTTGTTTCTCATTTCTGCCAGAAGACGTGGTCCTGATAATAAGTGAATACTCCTAAGACTTCTCTACAGCGAACAGTTTCTCCTGGAGAGGCAGATTTGAGAAAAGAAAAATGACAATTTGTTCCTTGAGATGGAGAAGTGGACCTGATTGACCTATCAGGTCAGGTGAGTAAATTGGTTAATCTCCTCAACTCCATATAGAGCATTAGAACTTTGACACCCGAAAAAAAATAGGCAAATAGAAACTAAAATAGAGTGTATTTTCCCAAATGGCACGGCGTGGGTCTCTTCGTATTCCCAAGTGGGCAGATAATTGCAAAATCTTGATTTATTTTCTTATTGTATAAGTCAGGCCTAAAAGTAAAATGCTACCATGCTATTGATTACATCTTATTGGTTTCTTGTTTGTTTTTCTTTTTGTTTTTTTGAGACGGAGTATTGCTCTGTCGCCCAGGCTGGATGGAGTTCAGTGGCGCAATCTTGGCTCACTGCAACCTTTGCCTCTTGGGCTCAAGCAATTCTCTTGTCTCAGCCTCCAGAGTAGCTGGGACTACAGGCATGTGCCACCATGCCCAGCTAATTTTTGTATTTTTAGTAGAGACGGCATTTCACCATGTTGCCCAGGCTGATCTTGAACTTCTGACCTCAAGGCAAGTGATCCACCTGCCTTGGCCTCCCAAAGTGCTGGGATTACAAGTGTGAGCCACCACGACCAGCATGTCTTCTTGGTTTATGACTATGTTGTAGTAAAACTAAGTGTCCTAGAAGGTTGAGGAAGGGCTCCAAGATTGGGTATGAACGCAGGACATGAAGTCACTACTCACGAGCCAGCATTTTTGGTGGAGATTCCAGGTGTCACACGGGCCAAGCAAGGTCATCCTGGAAGAGTGAGCCACGCTGGGGAGGGGGTAGGGGCTCTACCCTTCCATTAATGGAACACTGTGGAACATTTATGCCTCCTCCTTTCTCAGGTATAAAGAAGAGAAAAAGGGAAACTCAGCTGTAGTTCTGTGCTTTTCAAGGAAAAGAAGAAAGAGTGAATTCTGCCAACCCTGAACCAACATTTTGGCTTAGCTCTTGATTCTGAGTGGCACAGGAACCGGATTTTAGATAAAAAAGAGACGTTTCTGTTACCTTGCAAGGCAGGAAATGGTTTTCTGGTCCTGGGATTCCTCTTCTGAGTGTGTGGGTGTCATGATTTCCTGTTTCCTTTTTTCTTTCTTTCTTTAAGCTTTTACATTTAGAAAATATATTGAATGCCCTAATTTTGTGGTGGTAAATTTCCAATGTACAAATCAAAATTAGACTTTATTTTCTGGATATTAGATCATTTTGAATCTGCTTTTTGACAATGCAAAATGCCTTTTTTTTCTTGGAGGAGATTAACATTGTCAGGCTGTTCAACTTAGAGGACAGTTCTAACTGGCTGCTAAAATCAACACACAGTTTGACAGCTGTGTGGTTTTTTTTTTTAAACTAATTCCACAAAAAGAGATGAATAATAGAAATCAAACAATTATATGATGATGATGCTGATGATGATTTAATATAATTTTCCCAAGAAGCACTGGATTATATCCCTTAAAATGCTCTTATCTTGGGTGAGTTAGGGGGAGGGAAGCACTATTCTGCTCTAGTCTTGTCGTCTTTTTTTTTTTTTTTTTTCCAAGAGTAAAATAGTTCTCACTTAGTTTTGTGTGTAGCAGTGTGAGTCGGGACCATGGTTCCCATCAGTGCATGGAAGCCTTGTGAAAACACAAATTGCTGGGCCCTACCACCAGAGTTTCTGATTTAGTACATCTGGGGTGGGGCCTGATTATCTGTATTTCCAGGAAGTTGCCAGGTAATATGCTGCTATTGGTCCAGGGATCACGTTTCGAGAATCACTGCTCTAACGTAAAAGCTGTCATACTGGATGTCAGGATCCTAGGTTCTAGAGTCCTAGGACTGTGAGATTTTAAAACTTGATGATTCCTTGGAGACTGCCAAGTCCAGGGGTTGGCAGGCTAATTTTTTCTGCCAACAGCCAGATAATAAATATTATAGGCTTTCCTGGCCATCTGGTCTCTGTTTTAACTACTCAACTCCACTGCTGTAGTATAAAAGCAGCCATAGATAGACACATGCAAACAAATGAGCATGGCTGTGTTCCAATAAAACTTTATGTTCCCATAGACAGGCAGCAAGCCAGACATGGCCCACGTTGTTTACCAGCTCTGGTCTAGTCTAAGCTTTCATTTTACAGACGAGGAGATTGATTTTCAGAGAGGTTAGTTGACAATGACAATCACACAGGTGGCTGAATGCATGCCACTTGACTACTAACCAGCTAGTTGACTTGAGGTAAGATGCTTTGCCATACCACCTATAAAATAAGAAGATGTGTTAGTTATCCGGGTTAGTTTGCTAGGGCTGCCATAACAAGATACCACAGACTGGGTGGCTTAAGCAATAGAAATGTATTGTCTCACAGTGCTGGAGGCTGAAAGTCCACAATCAAGGTCTCAGCAGGGTTGGTTGCTCCCCTGAGGCCTCCCTCCCTGGCTTGCAGATGACAGCCCTCTTGCTGTGTCCTCACATGGCCTTATCTCTGCATATACATTCCTGGTGTCTCTTCCTCTTATAAGGACATCAGTGAGATTGGATTAGGGCCCACCATAATGGTCTCATTTTAACTGAACAGCCTCTTTAAAGGCTCTATCTCCAAATACAGACCCGTTCCAAGCTATCGGGGGTGTTAGGCCTTCAACATATGAATTCTTAAAGAGGGAGATGACACGTCATTCAGTCCATAACATTATCTGTTGCTATATAACAAATTACTCCAAAATTTAGTGGCTTTAAACAAGAAAAATTTATTATGTAACAGTTTCTGTGGGTGACAAGTTCAGGAGAAGCTCTGGCTCCGATGCTCCCATGTGCTTGCAGTAAAACTGTCAATCGGGGCTGTGGTATCATCCAAAGGCTCAAGTGGAGAAGGGTCCAGGTTTATTCTCATGGCTCCTGGGAGGCTTCTGTTCCTTGTGGGATGCTAGACTGCAGGTCTCAGGTCCCTGTTGGTTGATGATGGGGCCTCTCCCTAGGGCTGCTCACTGGGTCACCTGTTCCCTTAGAGAGAGCAAGCGAGTCAGATAGGAGGAGCATGTCATTCTGTAACCTAACCTCAGAAGTGATGTTCCACCATCTGTGCCACATACAACCAAGCCACAGGTCCAGTGTGCACTCCATGGGAGGGGAACACCCAAGGGTATGAATACTAAGCAGCAGGGGTCCCTGGGGGCCACTGAGAGGCTGGCTATGGGAGAAAGCTAGCCACATGACCCAATGCTCCCCATTTTAAAATTCTTTCATGTGATTCCTTTCTCAGCTTCTTTTTAGTCTTTTGATATCTTGCTTTTTTCTTTATTTTTTTTTTTTTGGCTATTTTGTTTAAATTTAGAGAACTTTGGTGTTTTCATAATATCTGAAGGGTCTGTGAAACATGGAGAACATGTCAGGTATAATGTATATTATTTGGGTGATGGTTACACTGAAAGCTCAGGCTTTATTGCTACACAATGTGTTTGTATAACAAAACTGCACTTTATTCTTTAAATCAAGTGGATTGAATATTTGGCAATCAGAGATTCATGGCTTTCACCAATTTGGATATAAATTTGAATGAACTTAAACACATTTCTCTGAAAGTAAGATTATTAGCTAGATCAACTATTTTTAAGAGCAAGCCTTATTTACATGTAAACATGCATTTGCTGATCACATATGTTCTTATTAAAGCATATTTCTTTATATCTAGTTGGCAAAACCTCCTTAATCTTGCAGCAATCTCAGTATTTTTTTTAAGTTGAAAGTCTATTTCTTTAAAGATTCTATTAATCAAACTTTCTGCTTATTTGGATTAAACTCTGCCAGTTTGGCTAGATTTGCATGGTGTGACTGTAGGTTTTTTTTTTGAAAGTAGAACTACAGAAGAAAGTGTTCTTGGCTTAGTTCTTGCTAACTTCCTGATAGAAGAGATCTGTAGAGTTAGTGAATGTGCTTGGTTCTGGAGATCATGCCTGAAGCTGTTTATCTAGTCACCATGTGCATAACAGACTTTAATCCATCTCCTAAATTATTTGAAAAAGACAGGTTTTTTTTTTTGTTTGTTTGTTTTTTACTTTTAAAATATAATTGAAAAGCTAATAATTATGGAGGTTTTGCTTTTTATTAGTTTATAGTAGTGATTCTCAACTAGGGGAGATTTTGTCCCCTGGGGGCCATTTGGTAATGTCTGAAGACATTTTGTTTTTGACACCTGGGGTGGGAGGGGGACTGCTACTGGTGTCATACACAGGGCAGTTCTCTACAACGAAAGATTACCCAGACCAAAATGTCAACGGTGCTGAGATTGAGAAACCCTGGTTACAGGAGTACACTCCCAAAGTGTTTTTGGCTGATAGTTGCTACAAAATTGGGGCTCAAATGTCAAATGGGATAATAGTGCCTTAATAGCAGCCTATTTCAGAGCCTTTAAAATGCCCATATGCATATTGTCTCCCTCAGAGATAAGATCTAGTATTAAAGACTCTCAAACATGTTGAATCATGGAGCCTTTCTTCTGGGGGTTTTTGGGCACCACAAATTCTTAATATGAGGCATTCCTTTGAGAATGCTAGCTTGGAGTGGACACAACAAATGACGTACACTCCTGAGTGAGCGAATCTTGGGGAACTGAAATGTACTTGTATGATAGGAAAAGTTATTGCATTTCCATCCCATTCCCCACTCCCACTAGGTATGCTGTAGAGAAATGATTATGAGAGTAAAATATGCTGATCATTGAAATTTTGGATAATAATTGGGAAGAAAATAAAGGCAGCCCATCATCACAGTACTCAAGGAAAATCACAACATTATGTTATGTTTACCTCAGTATCTTTTTCCATGTGTGATAGCATATGATCCAAAGATGGCCCATCAATATATATCCCACCCTACATGCTCTTTTTACAAGGTAACGTTAACACTCATCCAATGACAAATCTCTGCTTCCTCCCCTTGAATCTGGGCATGCCTGGGACTCTGGTAGAAGTGATGCTGTGTGACTTATGAGGTTAGATTAGAAAATACATCAGTTCCATCCTGGCTTTCTCTTTCTTGAATGCATGTCTTTCAATATGGCCACCATGTTGTGAGGAACCCCAAGCTAACCTTTACAAAACAGCTGCATGGAGAGACCCACATGGACAGGAACCCAGACTCCTAGTCAACCACCAGCATCCACTGATTGGGTGAGACTTCAGATGATTCCAGGCCCAGCCTTTGAGCTGCCCCAACTGGCATTGAGTGGAGAAGAGGTTGGTTGTTTCCTCCGAGCCCTGACCAAATTATGGTTTCAAGAGCCAAATAAATTTGTTGTGTTGACCCACCACATTTTGGAGAAGTTTGCTATGTGGTATTAGATAACTAGAACACAATATATACACACTTTGTTTTTACATAATTGTGATCATGAAGTTCTTCCATAACATTATATGTCTTTCAAATCTTGATTTTTTTTTTTTTTTTTTGAGTTGGAGTCTCGCTCTGTCACCCAGGGGTGCAGTGGCATGATCTCGGCTCACTGCAAGCTCCGCCTCCCGGGTTCACGCCATTCTCCTGCCTCAGCCTCTGCAAGTACCTGGGACTACAGGCGCCCACCACCACGCCTGGCTTATTTTTTGTATTTTTAGTAGAGATGGGGTTTCACTGTGTTAGCCAGGATGGTCTTGATCTCCTGACCTCGTGATCTGCCCATCTCGGCCTCCCAAAGTGCTGGGATTACAGGTGTGAGCCACCGTGCCTGAACTAAATCTTGATTTTTAATCACAATGTCACCTTTTTTTTTCGTTTACATCAGCTCATGTTGCCAAATATCTAATAGGTCTTAAGTGGTCATGTCATGGACAACCCAGAGTCCTAACATAATTTATAACAGTAGCACATTTTCTTTAAGAACTCCCTTGAAGCTTCAGACAGCTCCCTTGAACCTTGCACTGCACATTGGGTAGCTTGGCTTCATTAGCTAGCTGACTTCTTCTACTTTTTTTATGTTAATTTTGGCCAAACTCCCAAGGTTCTCTGAACAGTGTTCCTTAATTCCCAGAAATGTAAATCAACCTCGATGTTTCATTTGAAGTTGGTTAATTTGACTCTCTCTCTCTCTCTCTCTCTCTCTCACCTTCCCTTTCTTTCTGTCACTTAAGAAAAGATAAATTTTGAGCAAGAAAATGAAAAGTCATGCACTCATGAAACTCATGACAAGGGAAATGGTTATGTCAGTGGTAGGCAAATGTGAATTTTAAAGCCAATCTGAAAGAGAGAGAGAAATTACCTTGCCTAGTTTAAGACATTCTGTTTCTTTCTTAATAAGGCCATCAACTTTCAAGTCAACAAGGTGTGGTCTGGTGTTATCATTCAGAGTAAATGCCAGCAACTGCCTTCATTTTGTAAATACTGAAACCTTCAGGGAAGAGCTTTGTTGAGCGTCTATGACATATTCATATGATTATTACTCCTGTTCAGTGTTGTTTTGAAGATTGACATAGAGTGAAAGGTTCACTCATTCAGCACACAGAGCTTTTTTGAGTGCCTACTGTCAGGCATTGCTAAACCCTGGATAAAAATGAATCACACATAATTCCTGTCTTCAAGGAGTTAAAGCTTTTGAGGGGATTATGTTTCTCCCAGGTTCTTGTGTGTTTCCTATCATCTGACAGTTCATTGCATGATTTTCACCAACCAGCTCCAACATTCCCAATTTCTTTTAGGAGACTGTGGTTTTTCATGAGCAGTGTATCTCTTGATATAAAAGCAATTCCACTGTAAACTGGTTTTAGACAATTCAAGTGGTATTTACTAATGCTCACCATTAGGGTGTTGGCATCCCTATCTCATGTTCCACTTAGAAATATGGTAGACTTGAAGGAATAAGGAAATCTAGAGTATAGTTCTGGCTTCACCGGTTCCTCACTGTGCCATTTTGGACAGGTTACTTTGGTCTCTGATTCCTCATCTGTGTGATAAGGCTGTTTGTAAGTAACACTTCCAGCTCAAGATTTTATGTTTTTATGTCTCATATCTAAAAAAAATTCACAGTACTAGAAGTACATGAGTAGCTGTGTATGCAACACCTCCCATTACAAACATCAACCTGCTATGAGAATGTCTTCGAATCATTTGGGATGTCACCTTCTGTACCATGTGAGAATGGCTTCCTGCCGGGCCTCACTCTCTGATTGTAGAGACTGGGATCCTGTGAAAGTTGGCTCTTCATGTGGCTGGGAAGGGGCTTCTTATTGACTGCAGAATATGAAGTTATTAGTCAGGGAGAGACACCAGGTAGCTCTACGTAAGTGTGCTGGTGAATGTGTGTATGATGGCCAACTCTGATATTAAATCATTCTCAGGTCAAAGTTTTGTTGAGAGGAAAAATAGTTACATAATACAGATATTACATATATGTGTGTACTACTTATTATATATATGTAATATAATACATTACATATATAAATGTATACATATATACATATACAGCTGTGTACATATATATATAATGTATCTCAATGGAACTTAGTGCATAATAATATATATACAACTGAGTAAAAAAATTGCAGCATCTAAGTGTCGTTATAGATTTTGGCAACAGTTTTTGATCTAACATCTTTGGCATTTAAAAATACATTTAAATGATATGACAATGCATTGAATATGATTTCAGCTAGAATAAGGCTGATACCAGGTAATTTAAATTGTTCACTCGTCAGGTATCTGATATTTTCTCTACAACTTTATGAAATAGAGAAGGATATTTACAAATCCACTGACAAAAAAAGATGTTACAGGGAATCGAAACATTGTGCTAGCATATATTACATAGGAGTAATTATTAGATACCAAACTCCATTGAGATATATAATTATATATACATATATACACACAGCTGTGTGTTTATTTATATACATTAAATGAAATTAATTAAATTAAATTTATTTATATAAATTAACAAACAACTGCGTTATAGTCATTCATTTTTAAACTATCTGTTGAAATACGAAGTGTAACTGATTTGACAAATATTTGTTGAATACCTACCGTATTGACCCATTGCTGAAAGTCTGTACTCTGCAGTTAATGATCGTGATGTGGAATTTCACCTGAAGTCCATATCACAGTATCATTCACGGCAGGAAAGTCAGTGAAAAGCACGACGGTTTAATCTCTCATATTAAAAGAGTCAAATGCACTTGCGGATTGAGTGTATGGGATGCAGCTTTCTGGGAGCGGGGTCCTGTTTTTTCCCAAAGCCAGCTCGCTGTCTGGAAAGCAGGGAATGCCCCTGACCTGTGTTTTGTTTCCTTCCCTGGTCCACAGGGAGCACCAAGTTATGAATAGGCCATCGGCATTTTCAGCCACTGGCATTTTCTTGACTTCAGAATAGAAAATTGGGTGGAATTTAGGGGAATCTACTGCTCTTATATATTTAAAAGATTTCACTATTTTTTTAAAAATTGCAACATCAAAGTAAGGTTATAGATTTTGGAAACAGTTTTGGATCTAACATCTTTGGCATTTACAAAAGACATTTAAGTGATATGACAATACATTGAATATGGTAGCAGGTAGAATAAGGCTGATATCAAGTGATTTAAGCTGTTCACTCATCATGTATCTGATGTTTTCTCCCTAACTTTATGAAATAGAGATGAAATGGAGAGGGATATTTACAAATACACTTATGAAAAAAGATGTTACAAGGAATGTAAACATTGTGTTAGGGTAGGAGCTTTATGCCTGTGGTTGCTAATTTTATGTTAACTTGACTGGGCCACGAGATGCCCAGATATTTGGTCAAACATTATTCTGGGTGTT